>NC_079454.1:41136474-41298974 GCF_903798145.1 Danio aesculapii | reverse complement strand
TAATTTTTGTATTATTATTTAATTGAATTTTTCAGTTTTATTTAATTTAATTTAATTTAATTTTATTTGTTTTGCTTTATTTCATTTATTTGATTGGGATTGATCAAAAAGGCCTGTTGATTAAAGGTTTGCAAATAAATGTCATGCTCCCTTGTAAAAGTATTTTGTACTATTTTCAAAATACAAAATACAGTTTTTTATTTTGATACATTTGTGGCTGCTGTATTTTGTAGTTTATTTTGATACTCGTAAAACTAAGGTATTTGGTATTTTATTTTAAAATACATTTCCCATCCCCGTCCACTATTAGTGGAGGGCAAAGTATTAAAGAGAAAGAGCGAAGAAAATGAACAGAAGGAAGAAGAGACAATACTTAAGTCCCTTATGTTCTCTGCTCTCTCTCTCTTTTCCTACCGAGTCCTTTGGATGAACTCGAATCTGTTGCTTTCCAAAGCATGTTTTGTGCCAGAAATGATCACATATGCAACAGAACTAATGGATTTTTTCATAGAAATCCTCCTCGTTCTTCTAGGTAGCATGTTTATTGTTAGTTTCTAGCAGACTCATCTATCATATAGCAAATGGTGGTTCATAAAAGAGCTCTTGATGCGCAGAAAATGGCTGTTCTTAGCAAAATCAATAGACAGCAACGTTACTCCTGAGTGAGAGAAAGTGCTGCTGGTTTTCCTGGAGCAGTGCTTTTGTTGTTTTGAGCCTCTGTTGTTTTGCTTCTGTGCTTTTGGACATGCCTTTTGTCTCTCTCTCGGTCTTGAGAAATAACCCACGCTTGGCAGCCAATCACAACAAGCCAATCTTCTCCTGCCCGCCCCATGCCGAGTTTCCCTGGCAACCTGTCCGAGCGCCATGCTATGCGCCCTTCCAGATGGGCTGTGTTCACAGAGAGAGATGCTCTCCTGTCGCTCAGCCACCGTCGCCGTATGTGTGTGTGTGCGTCTCTATGTAGGGCACTTAAAGCACATCTTGAAAAGGACAGGAAGTTCATTGTGCTGACATGTAGCACACTCTTGCATAAAGTCATTTTTGTTACACTGGATTATTATTATTGTTTTTATGCTTCTCTGGGACTGACAGTTTGTGGAGGATTAGCAAGATTTGTTATTACAATTATTTTTATAAACATGGTTTATTAAAATATATATATATTTTTTATTTAATTTAATTTTATTTCATTTCGTTTCGTTTCGTTTCGTTTTATTTTATTTTATTTTATTTTATTTTATTTTATTTTATTTTATTTTATTTTATTTTATTTTATTTTATTTTATTTTATTTTATTTTATTTTATTTTATTTTATTTGTTTATTTTGGGTATTTTTAGAAAAACATTACTTTTGTTATTGTTTTTTATTTAGTTTTGCCTGTAGTATTTAGTATTTTTCTTTACATTGAATTGTTAAGGTTTTTATTTGTTTATTGTCTGTGCATTTATTGTGGAGTATAAGCCACCCTTATTTGAATACATATTATTTTATTTAAATTTTATTTTATTTGTTTTGCTTTTTAATTGTTTATTTGTTCAAATTAATTTAATTAATTGAATTGTGTTTTTGTTTTTTGTTTTGTTTTGTTTTGTTTTGTTTTGTTTTGTTTTGTTTTGTTTTGTTTTGTTTTGTTTTGTTTTGTTTTGTTTTGTTTTGTTTTGTTTTGTTTTGTTTTGTTTTGTTTTGTTTTGTTTTGTTTTGTTTTGTTTTGTAGTTTCCACTACTCTTCCATTAAAAAGTCATTTTCATTGCACTGGATTTTATTTTGCTGCTTCTCTGAGACTGACAGTTTGTGGAGGATCAGCAACATAATTTTCCCAATAATTATTACACAAATGGTGCAATAAAATAGTAGTAATAGATTTGATTTAAATTGTGCTATTTATTCATTTTATTTGATTTGTATTTTTGGGGGGTATTTTTATTGCTCTAAAGATTTTTAATTAATTGACCTGGACTCATATTTTTTGTGAAAATTATTTGATTGATTTTCATTCATTCATTCATTCATTCATTCATTCATTCATTCATTCATTCATTCGTTCATTCATTTTCTTTTTGGCTTAGTCCCTTTATTAATCTGGGGTCGTCACAGCGGAATGAACCACCAACTTATCCAGCATATATTTTCACAGTGGATGCCCTTCCAGCTGCACCCATCACTGGGAAACATTCATATACATTCAGTCACACACATACACTACGGACAATTTAGTTTACCTAATTCACCTATACAGCATGTCTTTGGACTTGTGGGGGAAACCGGAGCACCCGCAGGAAACTCACACGAACATGGGGAGAACATGCAAACTCCACAGTGTCAACTGACCCAGCCGAGGCTCGAACCAGCGACCTTCTTGCTGTGAGGCGATCATGCTACCCACTGCGACACCGTGATGCCCTGGGTATTTTTATTGCACTTTAAATAATTTTAATTGATTGACCTGGACTGATCTAATTTTAGACAAACATTTAATTTTGTTATTGTTTTTTTTATTATTTAGATTTAGTTTTATTTGTAGTATTAAGTATTTTTACATTTAATTGTAAAGGTTTTGTTTTTTGACTGTGCATTTATTGAGGCGTATAAGCAATACTTATTTAAATAAAAATATTTTATTTTAATTTTATTTTTTTTTTTATTTGTTTTTTTTTTTTAATTGTTTTATTTGTTTTTATTTATTTCATTTGTTTTACTTTGATCAAATTTTATTTTATTTTATTTTTAGTTTTACTATAAATATTACAAATATTATGTAATAAAATAATTATAATATGCAATATTTATATTCTGTTATTTATTTTATTTATTGGTATTTGTTTATTTTGGGTATTTTTATAATAATACACTCATTTCAATAAAAATATTTCATTTTAATTTTGTGTTTTGATTTTTTTTTTCTGATCAAATTTTATTTATTCTGACATTTATTTTATTTTATTTATTTACTTTTATTTATTATTTTATTTTATTTTATTTTATAAAGTCATTTTCATTGCAATCGATTTTTTTGCTGCTTCTCTGGGACTGACAGTATGATCAGTATCAGCAAGTGTTTTGTTATTTTACTGTAAATATTACAAATATTATGTAATAAAATAATTATAATATGTATTATACGAGAAGTTCCATCAAGAGAATGTCAAACAAATACATAGTCCAGGTTGGTCTGTCCATTGTGTGAGGAGGATTCCAGTGGTTGACTAGCAATTTTTTTGCTGCTGTGAGAGCAGTTAACAAAAGACATGGCTCGAAATTAACCTTTTTCTTGGTAGCACCAGTGCTCCTAACTTAAAAAATGTAGGCACACCAGCCAAAATTTAGGCGCACACACCAACAATTATGAGCACCGTTACTACAAGTTTTATATAAACAGATTTATTGCATTTGAAATCAACATTAATAAAAACGAACAAACAAAAACTCTGCATGCCCCCATTCCCGCCCCCCCCGCCCGGGCCCTGAACATACTGGTTGACATGAATGAGATGACCTAAGTTAACGTTGATTTGCTGTTCTCACGGGTGGTGTCTGATATTGCACACATGATATTGACAAATTATTTGCATACGTCATCTTAATATCAATAACGCTCTTTTCATGAGCAGCAATATTAGTTTAATCTCAGTGAATACATGATCTTTTGCCATGGTGAACGTGGTGCCACTTGCATGACTGACAGCATCGTGATGATTAAAAGAAGGATTAAATAACAGAACATCCCCTGCTTAAAATGTGTAGATGTGGCAAACAGTTATACATAAAAAGTTTGTCCGACCGGCTTTACGGTACAAATATGCTAGATCCTGTTAGAGCTTAGTCCAGAAAGGTGAGAGCAAGGGACATTTCTAAAAAAATACATAGACATTTACATTAGATGTTGCCTACGCTATTGTTGTCTATTGGAAGGAATGCGTCAATAGAGCCGCCATTTTAGTACAGGGTAGTGTTCCTTTGAAATAAATGCGGGACCAAGGTGCAGTGGAGGACTGTGGCCATCCAGAGCCAGTGATATATACACATATATACATATATCTATGATCTGATCTATGGTCAGTATGCAAATATCTTTTTAAATTACTTCACTTTTCTATATTGATGGATAAGTGACCGTACAGGCATTGCCAACAAAGAACTTGTGTTGTGTGCATGGAAATGTATTATCCTCCCTTCCTGTTAAATTTGATCCAATCTGTGTCCTGAAGCACATCTCCTCCAATGGAGGGAGCGATTCATTTGTGAATATGAATGACTCGTTCACAAAGCTGACAATAATACAATTTTCTAGCACCACAGCGTCTTGTCATATTTCATTTACATTGTTTGCTTATTTTATTTAACAAAAGTAGCATAAGCCTAGTGTTTAGTGCGAGTTAGAGCTACTTTGTCTTATGGTGAATGCAGTAAGTGACAAATATGGCGGCACTATTGACGCATGCTCTGGGTCCGTATGTGATATCTAGTGTATACATCTATGAAAAAAATGTTAAAAAGTGCCTAAAGATCTTTGTGAACAGAGATTACAGTTAGAAGATGATAGATTCATATAAAAACGTTTCTTTGGAGTCAAGTAAAACCTATGCAGCAATTTCCAATGATTTTTGGTATTATTATCACTTTACTTTCACTTTTTACTTTGTCTTCTCATAAGTCATTTATTATATAAGAAATAAACACCCACAGTGGCTTCTCCTACAACAGCGAATTCCAGTTTTATTTTTGAGATTTGGTAGCAGTTTATCAGGAAGTGACAATTTTGTTTACATTGACTGGAAACGCTGCCTTAATTTGCGATATTTCAGTTTTGTGCATATGTTTTTTGCCATCTCTTTTTAATATAGCTAATTTAACCTCCTAGAGCTTGAGTGTCCACATAAGTGGTTATTTAAAATACTTTGAATGTTTTATAATTTGTTACAGACAAACAGTGTCATCCTGCAACTGTTTTGCAGCATATGAAATGTCCCAAACACAATTATTAACTGTCCAAAATGGGGAAAAAATTGTTTTTACTCTCTGATAGTCAAAGCAAGTTAAAAAAAAAATTCCATGTTAAATATGCATAAAAAAAATTCAGAAAAAAGTGTTTTATGTAAATTCAAACCAGGAGTCCACATATATGGACATAATTTTTCTCAAAAAGTACATCGTATCAAAAGATGATACTTAGATTTTTATTCTAATTTGGTTCTAATAAGCCCAAACAGCAAAGAGAAATAAAAAAAATGCATGTAAAAAACATCTTGGACCTTAAGAGGCTACAGTGCATCCGGAGAGTATTCATAGCGCTTCACTTTTTCCACATTTTTTTGTTACAGCCTTATTCCAAAATGGATTAAATTCCTTTATCTCCTCAAAATTCTACACACAATACCCCATAATGTGCAAATTAATAAAAAATTAAAAAACCTGAAAAATCACGAGTACATAAGTATTCACAGCCTTTGCTCAATACTTTGTTGATGCACCTTTGGGAGCAATTACAGATTCAAGTCTTTTTAAATATGTTGCCACAAGCTTGGCACACCTGTCTTTGAGAATGTTTGCCCATTCCTCTTTGCTGTACCTCTCAAGCTCTATCAGGTTGGATGGGAAGCAACGGTGTACAGCCATTTTCAAATCTCTCGAGAGATGTTCAATAGGATTTAGGTCTGGGCTCTGGCTGGGCCACTCAAGTACATTCATCGAGTTGTTGTGAAGCCACTCCATTGATATTTTGGCGGTGTGCTTTGAGTCATTGTCCTGCTGGAAGATGAACCGTCACCCCAGTCTGAGTTCAAGAGCACTCTGAAGCAGGTTTTCATTCAGGATGTCTCTGTACATTCATCTGCTGCATTCATCTTTCCCTCTATCCTGACTAGTCTTCCAGTTCCTGCTGCTGAAAAACATCCCTACAATATGATGCCGCCACCACCAATCTTCACTCTAGGGGTATTAGCCTAGTGATGAGCGGTGCCTGGTTTTTTCCAAACGTAACGCCTGGCATTCACTCCAAAGAGTTCAATTGTAGTCTCATCAGAGCAGAGAATTTTGTTTCTTATGGTCTGAGAGTCCTTCAGATGCCTTTTGGCACATTCCAGGTGGGGAGTGGCTTCCGTCTGGCCACTCTAATAATAATAAATAATGGCCTGATTGATGGATTGCTGCACAGATGGTTGTCCTTCTGCAAGGTTCTCCTCTCTCCACAGAAGAACGTTGGAGCTCAAACAGAGTGACCATTGGGTTATTGATCACCTCCCTGACTAAAGCCCTTCTTCCCCGATCACTGAGCTTAGCTGGCCGGCCAACTCTAGGAAGAGTGCTGGTGGTTCCAAACGTCTTCCACGGCTTCTACATGCTTGGTTTGTGCTTTGACATACACTGTCAACCCTGGGACCTTATATAGACAGGTGTATGCCTTTTCATATCATGTTCAATCAACTGAATTAACCACAGGTGAACTCCAGTTACGCTACTGAAACATCTCAAGAATGATCAGTGGAAACAGAATGTACCTGAGCTCAATTTAGAGCTTCACTGCAAAGGCTGTGAATACTTATGTAGATGTGATTTTTGAGGTTTTTTATTTTGAATAAATTTGCAACAATTTCGAAACATCTTTTATCACATTGTCATTATTGAGTATTGTGTGTAGAATTTTGAGGAACCAAATGAATTTAATCATTTTGGAACAAGGCTGTAACAAACAAATGTGGAAAAAATGAAGCGTTATGAATACTTTGCGGATGCAGAGTTGCTAATGTTGTTTTTTCCAATGTCCTTCATAATATCTTCCTCTGTGTTCAACAGAAGAAAGAAACTCAAACAGGTTTAGAACAAGTTGAGGGTGAATAACCAACATCTTTTTCATTTTTGGGTGAACTGCCTCTTTAAGTACGTTTTAGCAGGAATAACAATAATAAATAAAAAATATATATTTTTATAAAATATGCTTAAATAGTTGCATTAATATCATATCGTAAGTATCGTGATATGTATCAAATCGTGACTTGACTGTTCCCAAACTCTCGTAAACTAGTTCATCTGAATACACACATCTGCTGCCTCCCAGAAAGCAAAGCACTTCTATTAGACATCCTGCTTATCTGGGAAATGACACTAGACATATCTAGGCCTGCAGGACTGGAGTTCGACTAATTGTTTTGCTCTCTGCAAAGTGGCACAGTTACGGTCGCGCTCTGTTTATCGCACTATAACGGGACTGTTGTGATCTGTAGCAGAGCTGACAGCTAGCGAGTAGCATTTCGTCTTTGTGTTATTGGCCTTGCGTTTGCTCCGCTCAGTGGTCCGGATCTGGCAAGAGTAGATAAAATGTCTCCCGTAGAGCTTTAATTATTGACGTGAGCAATGGCACGTGTCACAGCCTGGAGCTTCTTATTACTAGCTCTCTCCGTTATGGTTCGTTTGTCTTCATCTTAGACAAAGTATTGCTAACGGGATGGTTACTGTTAGCCTCAGCTGTCGGAAGCTCAGCTAATGGAGCGGTTTGTTTTTACTTAAAATTTGTTTTTGTACAAGTACATTTAAGTACATTTACTTAAGTACGTTTGGTTTTACCACTAAGGACATTTACTTAACTTTGCATAGACATTGAAAAAGAATGACAACATCTTAACTAAAATATTGGGTAACACTTTATAATAACTACACACTATGAATTATTTATTAAGCATTAGCAAATAGTGAATTCATTATTTGTTAAGCATTAACTCTACATTAATAAATGTTAGTAAGCAGTTTATAACTGCAGCTACAAATGCTGTATTCTTGACTTACAACCTCATTTATAATAATTGTATTTTCATACTTTGTAAATGATTTATTTTTTATCACTAAATTATGTATTGCATTATTTACAAACCATTTGTATTTAAGAATAGTTGGGGGTTTTTAAGATCATTCAGAATGAGTAAGTAAATGATTAATAAACTAATGAAATCAACGTTTAAATATCTTATTATTCAGGTATATATTAATGGTTACTATGTATATTAATAAATGCTTTATTAACTCAACTTCATGCAGTTTTGTGACCTAATCTAAAGTGAGGACTATTTATGCTTTATAAATCCCTTATAAATGACAATCAAAGGCTCAGTATCAAATAAACAATAATCTTTGCAATCTTATATAAAAAGTAAAATTACTGTAAAGTTCAAACATTGCCAAATAACAAGAGTGTCAAAATACAACATAAAACTGGATAAAACAACAATATAATAATTTAACAATATAATAAGATGCAATGTTTAAACTGTACAGTAATTTTATTTTAAAAAAGGTTGCAAAGATTTTTTTTTCATTTGAAGTACAGTTTTATTTGTGTATCTTCAAACGAATAGGAATGAATAATGTCGTTTATGCACTTTTTTCCTGTTTAGAATTTAACTATGCCTTTATTTGTCATTTATAAGGGATTTATAAAGCATAAATAGTCCTCACTTTAGATTAGGTCACAAAACTGGATGAAGTTGAGTTAATAAAGCATTTATTAACATATTAGTTAACTATTAGTATATGCCTGAATAATAAGGATTATAAATGTTAATTTAAATAGTTTATTAATCATTTACTAACTCATTCTGAATGATCTTAAAAAACAACCAACTATGCTTAAATAACCGTTTGTAAATAATAAAATACTTAATTTAGTAATGAAAAATAAATCATTAACAAAATCAATAAGCCCATTATAAATGTGGTTGTAAGTCAAGAATACAGCATGTGTAGCTGCAGTTATAAACTGCTTACTAACGTTTATTAATGCAGAGTTAATGCTTAACAAATAATGAATTCACTAGATGCTATTGCTTAATAAATGGTTCATAATGTGTAGTTATTATAAAGTGTTACCAAATATTGATGTATTAAGCTGGATTGATTGGCTACTCTACCAATCAATCAATCAATCAATCAATCAATCAATCAATCAATCAATCAATCAATCAATCAATCAATCAATCATTTTATAGCTCCTTCAGAAATTTATTTACTAGGAAAAATCATGATGTGTTATTTTATCTGCTGCACATATAGTAACAATAATTGTAATGGGTTTTATATTCTCTGTTTTTGTTTTGGTAGGGGTAGTGGTAAAGTTAAGGGATCTAAAAATAAAAATAACGTATTAATAAAATAACAAAAAATCAGCTATATAAATATCTTTATTACAGAAACTACTTATCAATGTTTTTTTTAGAAATTATTATTATTATTATTATTATTATTATTATTATTATTATTATTATTATTATTATTATTAGCTGTAAATGCATAACATTAACAGATTAAAACAACTAATCACTGGATTTAATAGACATTATGAAGTTTAAATATATGTTACATAGCGGAAGCACAATGCTACGCATATAAAGACAAGGATGACAGTCTATTAAAAGGGGTCGCCCGGAGTCCCTTTTCCTTCTCCCTAAGCACCCACATACAGGCCAAGTTGTCAAAAAGGGGTAACAGATTTATTAAACAAATATTTCCAATCAAAACCAAGGTGGTAAGGGAACAAAAGGCCAAAACAACAAACAAAACAGTTTACGCTACCTAATATTAAGGGTCTCTTACCTAAACCAAAAATAAATATTTGTCAATAAAAAAACTATTCTACCTTCCTCATCTATCCATTAAACATGGGAAAAGTGACAAAAGAAAAAGGGCCTTCCTTTATGTCATTAAGCAGTAAACAGAGTATCTCACCAGATGACTTTGAAAAGGTTTCAGGCTTTAAATAAACACTCAGCCAGAGCTAATACAAAATACCTTCCTATTACTGTATTTAACAAAGTATCTAACCAGATGACTTTGGAAAAAGGTTTCAGACAAAAAGATTCCACTGCCACACAGAGAACTTAGAGTTATCTGCTCATACACAACACAACAGCGAGGGGAAAACAGGAAGAGAACTCATTGAACAGGGCCATAATTGTCATGGATTGGTCAGGCTCTCACGACCCCCACTCACGAAGATCACCATCACCTGACTTCTAATGAGCACACAGCTGCATCACATTCACGAGCACCAGATAAAAGCACAGCACTCCAGTCGCTCATTGTCCGGGCTCGTCTCGACGAAAGCGGACAACTGAGCGACCACTCAGCGTAGTCATCCTCAGCTAAAACAAACGATTTACTTACCTGTTCTCTTTGTATTCCTCCTAGTCTTCCTGGTCCTCCCGAATCGTCCTGTCTTCCAGTCCTTCCAAGTCTGTGTCATCCTCTGTCAGCTGTATCTGGTGTGTGCTGTCCATCCTCGTGTATTCCTGTTACCCAGCCACGGAGGAAAAGACCCCAACATCATTCCTGATCCTCCTGGCTATCCTTCATGTGCTCCTTGTTGTCATTTAATAAACACCCTAACGTTTCCTTACCTCTGTCTCCTGTCCGCTTCAAAACAGAAGCCCGGACCTATAACGACGACAACATGAGCACCCCCGATCACCTTCAAGAGCTGGTGGACCAGTTGAAGCGGATTCTACAGCCACCAACTCCACTTTCCAACGCACCACCAGCACCGAGCACTTCCGCCTCCACAGTTTCTTCTTCGGCCCTTCCTTCCAGTCCCATGGCCCGACCAGCGCCCTACTCAGGCGGAGCGGGGGAGTGCAATGGTTTTCTGTTACAATGTTCCCTCATATTCGAAATGCAACCTTCTCTATATCCCACAGATAAGTCGAAGATCGCCTACATCGTATCTCTACTCTCTGGACCTGCACTTAAATGGGCTGAGACGATCTGGAACCAAGCCGGGCCGGTCATGAATTCCATCACTACCTTCACGGAGTATTTCAAAGAGGTGTTTGGACGTTCTGATGGGGAAGTAGCCGCTGGAGAGCAGCTGTATCATCTAAAGCAAGGTACTCTATCTACACAGGAATATGCTCTCCGGTTTCGCACTCTAGCAGCTGCAAGTGGATGGAATGAGAGATCGTTGTTGACCACGTACCGGCTCGGCTTGGAACCCACTCTCCGAATCCAACTGGCCACATTAGATGATACAATGGGTCTGGAGAGATTCATCCAACATTCTCTCCGATGTTCCGATCGTCTCCGTTCCTATCAACAGGACACCATCACCCCCTCGTCTGCACTCCTCCAATCGCCTGAGTCAACAGCCTCTCCAGAACCAGAACCCATGATAATAGAGTCTGGAAGACTGACATCAGCGGAACGACAGAGGAGGCTGACCCGGGGTCTGTGTCTATACTGCGGTGTCAGTGGACACACCCGTATGGAGTGTCCCCTTCGTCCCATTCGGACTTCAGTGAGTGTATTCAGTACGAATATTGAACAATGTAAACCACTTACTACCACCGTACAAATAACTACTGCCTCTATTTCTCTCCTTGTCACAGCCCTCATCGACTCCGGGTCAGCAGGGAACTTCATCTCCCAATCCCTCTGTCGTCAACTCCACCTCCGTACTGAGGCGTCCTCGCATATATACCAGATACAACCGATAACCCAGTGCACTCGATCTTCGACCCGTATCCATCGACAATGCGAAGACATCCTTCTTCAAGTGGGGTTGTTACATCAAGAGAGGATTCAATTTCTGGTTCTGGAGGGTGCAAATATGGACATCATTCTAGGGCGCCCGTGGCTGGTGAAGCACGATCCCATCATCTCTTGGGGCACAGGAGAGATAAAGAAATGGGGATCTGGATGTACACCTGCCTGTTTTCCAAATCTCCCTCTTCAAGGTCGGAACCCCATTTCTTTGTTTGCAACATCGATCGAGAGCCCTCCTGAGAAGCAGTCTATCCACATTCCTAAGGAGTACAGCTCCTTTCATGATGTCTTCTGCCCCAAGAGAGCTTCCCAGCTACCGCCGCATCGGCCATGGGATCTGCGCGATCGACCTAGTTCCAGATGCCCAGTTGCCAAGAGGTAGGATCTACCCGCTCTCGCTTCCAGAGAATCAGGCAATGGAAGATTACATAAGGGAGGCTCTGAGTCAGGGGTACATACGTCACTCAAAATCACCAGCCGCCTCAAGCTTCTTCTTTGTGGCCAAGAAGGACGGAGGGCTGCGTCCATGCATCGACTACAGGGTCCTAAATAACGGTACAGTAAAATACCGATATCCCCTTCCTCTGGTACCAGCCGCTTTGGAACAGCTCCGAGAAGCTAAAGTCTTCACTAAATTGGACCTCCGCAGCGCGTATAATCTGATAAGAATACGTGAGGGGGACCAATGGAAGACAGCATTCGTGACCCCTACTGGCCACTATGAATATGAGGTCATGCCTTACGGTCTGGTCAACGCCCCCTCCGTATTCCAAAACTTCATTCATGAAGTCCTCCGGGAGTTTCTTCACCACTGTGTAATAGTGTACATAGATGACATCCTCATTTACTCCCGGAGTGAGGCCGAACATCGCCAACACGTTGCGGAGGTCCTACACACATTGAGAGAACATCACCTCTACCTCAAAGCGGAGAAATGCTCATTCCACCAGAAGTCGATTCATTTCTTGGGATACATCATTGACCAAACCGGTATACGTATGGATGGGAAGAAAATTGAGGCTGTTCTATCCTGGTCAGAACCCACTTCCATTAAGGAGCTCCAGAGGTTTCTTGGGTTTGCTAACTTTTATAGACGGTTTATCAAGGACTACAGCAGGATTACATCACCTCTCACTAATCTCCTCAAGGGTAAACCCAAAGGACTGGAGTGGACCAAAGAAGCAGCCGCAGCCTTCCGCCTTCTTAAGAAGGAGTTCACAAGGGCCCCACTCCTGACTCATCCTGACCCAAATCTTCCTTTCGTGGTGGAAGTGGACGCATCCACCACCGGCGTCGGGGCAGTATTATCTCAACATCATGATACACCGCCCCGACTGCATCCCTGTGCCTATTTCTCTCGGAAGTTGAGCCCGGCGGAGCAGAATTACAGCATAGGAGACAGGGAGCTTCTAGCAATCAAGCTAGCCTTGGAGGAGTGGCGTCACTGGTTGGAGGGAGCCAAACATCCGTTCCAGGTGATCACAGATCACAAAAACCTCCAATACATCAAAGAGGCCAAGAGACTATGTCCACGTCAAGCCAGATGGTCACTTTTCTTCTCACGTTTTGATTTCTCCATTTCCTATCGTCCAGGACCCAAGAATCTAAGAGCAGACGCTCTCTCTCGTTTACACGAGCATCACGATCATGAAGAACTCCCAACGAAGATTCTTCCCGAACACATCTCCATTTGTCCGATCACCTGGAACGCTCCTCCAGTCGTTGCCACTCCGGAAGCCCCTGCTCCGCCGGGATGCCCTCCTCATCGGCAGTTCATACCACCTGAACACCGGGTAGATCTGATCCACTCCTTACATACCTCGCTAGGCACTGGACATCCAGGGATCAACAATACTCTCTCGCTAGTATCCCAACGATTCTGGTGGCCAAACATGGCAAGGGATGTGAGGCAATATGTTCAGGGCTGTAAGGACTGTGCCCAATCCAAGAGCCCACGTCATCTACCCGCTGGAAAGCTCCATCCCTTGCCGATTCCGAACCGTCCCCTGGTCACACCTAGGAGTGGACTTTATCACTGACCTCCCTTCGTCAGAAGGTAATACCTGTATTCTAGTCATAGTAGATAGATTCTCAAAGTTTGTCAAACTAATCCCTCTGAAAGGTCTTCCCACAGCCTTTGAAACTGCCGACAATATCTTAATCAAGTCTTCAGGTCATTTGGTATTCCAGAAGATATTGTGTCGGACAGAGGTCCACAGTTCATCTCACTTCTATGGAAAGCCTTCTTCAAGCTCCTAGGTGTGGCCGTCAGCCTCTCTTCTGGATATCATCCCCAAACCAACGGGCAGACAGAGAGGAAGATTCAGGAGGTGGGACGGTTCCTGAGGACCTTCTGCAGTGGTCACCAGAACTCCTGGAGCCAGTATTTGGGCTGGGCAGAATATGCCCAAAATTCACTGCGGCAACCCTCCACCGGACTCACGCCATTCCAGTGCGTCCTGGGCTTCCAACCACCGCTCTTTCCCTGGGATGGCGAACCATCTGATGTCCCCGCAGTGGATCACTGGTTCCGGGAGAGCGAGAGAGTCTGGGACGAGGCTCATCAACATCTGCAGAGGGCAGTCCGTCGAAGCAAGGTAACCGCCGATAGGAGAAGGTCTGAAGAACCCAGATACACACCCGGACAAAAGGTGTGGCTATCCACCCGGGACATACGCATGCGACTGCCCTCTCGCAAGTTAAGTCCCCGATTTGTTGGTCCCTTCACCATCGTGGAACAGGTTAACCCCGTCACCTACAAACTACAATTACCCTCTCACTACCGTATTCACCCTACATTCCACGTATCACTCCTGAAACCCTATCACGATCCTGTTCTTCCCTCCACAGAGCCTGACCACGAAGAGGAACCCCCTCCTCCACTGCTCCTAGAAGAAGGAGCCGTCTACGCAGTGAAGGAGATCTTGCGTTCCCGACGTCGTGGTGGCCAGTTGGAGTACCTGGTGGACTGGGAAGGGTACGGCCCCGAAGAAAGGACATGGGTTCCCAGAGCTGATATTCTCGATCCTAGTCTCATGGTGGAGTTTCATGAGAGCCACCCTGAGTTCCCAGCGCCTAGAGGCAGAGGGAGACCACCACGGCGTCGGAGGTGTCGGCCCTCAGGAGCGGGCCCTGGGGAGGGGGGTACTGTCATGGATTGGTCAGGCTCTCACGACCCCCACTCACGAAGATCACCATCACCTGACTTCTAATGAGCACACAGCTGCATCACATTCACGAGCACCAGATAAAAGCACAGCACTCCAGTCGCTCATTGTCCGGGCTCGTCTCGACGAAAGCGGACAACTGAGCGACCACTCAGCGTAGTCATCCTCAGCTAAAACAAACGATTTACTTACCTGTTCTCTTTGTATTCCTCCTAGTCTTCCTGGTCCTCCCGAATCGTCCTGTCTTCCAGTCCTTCCAAGTCTGTGTCATCCTCTGTCAGCTGTATCTGGTGTGTGCTGTCCATCCTCGTGTATTCCTGTTACCCAGCCACGGAGGAAAAGACCCCAACATCATTCCTGATCCTCCTGGCTATCCTTCATGTGCTCCTTGTTGTCATTTAATAAACACCCTAACGTTTCCTTACCTCTGTCTCCTGTCCGCTTCATAACAATAATAAAGATATTTCATTTGGTATGTCTAAATTGAAATGTTTTGATGAATGATTATCATTTAAATAATATATATTTTTGCATTAGTAGTATATTATTATTATTATTAGTATGAATATCTAAAACTATACTGTTTTTAAGTATTTATAAGTAATTTTTTTATTTAAATAAAATTAGTAACTATTATTTAATTTAGATATTTTTTAGTAGACTGCACTTTTTTATTTAAAAATGTTTAGATGTTGGTAATGGATGTCTGTCTAAAATAAAATGTTTTGATAAATGATTAACCTTAAATTTTTCTTTTAGTTACACTTTATTTTGATGGTCTGTTTGTTGAATTTAAGTTACGTTGCATCTACATGCCAACTAATTCTCACTGGATTATAAGTAGACTGTTAGGTTGGGGTTAGTTTAAATTGACATGTACTTGCAAAGTTTCTTATAGTCAGTTAAATGTCTGTTGAAGGAGCAGTGTCAGCAGATATTAAAGAGTCTACCAATAGTCTACCAAAGTCAAATGGACCAACAAAATAAAGTGTTACCATAACATGTCAAATTTAAATACATTGAATCTTTTTACTGAAATACAATTAATAACTTAATTAAAGGTTATTTAATTTAGATTTTTTTAATAGACTGCAATGTTTTTCTATTTAATAATATTTAAATGTGGTTACTGGATGTCTTTCTAAAATAAAATGTTTTGATGAATGATTATCATTAAAAAATTGCATTAGTAGTATATTATTAGTAGTATAAATATCAAAAACTACTTTTTTTCTGATAGAAAATACTAAATAAAATCTCAATTTTAAATACATTTTTGTATTGAAATAAAACCTGTAACTTAGGTAAATGTTATTTTATTTTATTTATTTTTTAATAGACTGCACTATTTTTTATTTAAAAATGTTTAGATCTTGTTACTGAACAATAAGACAATTGGATCACCAAGTTGGATTTGATTTCAGGAAAACAAAACAAAATACACTCACCGGCCACTTTATTAGGTATACCTTTCTAGTACCGGGTTGGACCCCCTTTTGCCTTCAGAACTTCCTTAATCCTTCGTGGCATAGATTCAACAAGGTACTGGAAATATTCCTCAGAGACTTTGGTCCATATTGACATGATAGCATCACGCAGTTGCTGCAGATTTGTCGGCTGCATATCCATGAGCAAATCTCCTGTTCCACCACATCCCAAAGGTGCTCTGTTGGATTGAGCTCTAGTGACTGTGGAGGCCATTTGAGTACAGTGAACTCTTGTCATGTTCAAGAAACCAGTCTGAGATGATTCACGCTTTATGACATGGTGCGTTATCCTGCTGGAAGTAGCCATCAGAAGATGGGTACACTGTGGTCATAAAGAGATGGACATGGTCAGCAACAATACTCAGGTTGGCTGTGGAGATGACAGGATGCTCAAATGGTACTAATGGGCCCAAAGTGTGCCAAGAAAATATCCCCCACACCATTACACCACCACCAGCCTGAACTTATGATCCAAGGCAGGATGGATCCATGCTTTTATGTTATTGACACCAAATTCTGACCCTACCAACGTTTTTCCAATCTTATATTGTCTTAAATCACCTTTTTATTGTAGAGAAAAAAATGCAACATTCGTTTAGCAAAAGAGTGAGCAATTCTTGACCAGAATTTATATATATATTCCTTATAATATTCCTAAAAAAACTCCAGCTATGAACCAGTATTTGTATTTTAGGTTCAAGAAACCATTGTTTTTCTTTTCCTAAAGGCTTTTAGAAATCAGGTTTCATATCCAGGAATCCTGTCAGTGAAACTAGGACAGCTCACTGCCTCTGACTGATATGTATTATTTGGTAAGGAGAGCATGATAAAATACTAGCTTTTCCTCAGGCTACATCTTTCAAAAGGACTCCAGCAAATGCATCTCTCTCTCTCTCTTTCTCTCTCTCTTTTTTTTTTTCAATTACCACGCTAGAGTTCCGCCGTGCATCATCAGTGGCTCCTGAGAAGAAAAGAGAGGGATGTTTCATGTCAAGCCACTGAAACAAAATGCACAGATGAAATCAGCGGTCCATCAGCTTATATAAAGACCAAAAACAACCCCGTAGAGCTCCAAAGCAAAGCCGTCCTGTGATAAACTGTAATTCAGCGTCGCTGTTTTAAACCGGTAATTATTTAACATTGCAGATTGATGTTTTAAATGGCTCCTGATTTCACAATGAGGCACTTTTAAGAGCAATTATCCCGTGGCTCTGCCTCCTTTCTAGTCAATCTGACCTTCTGCCAGAATCTATGTGAGCCGCTTGATGGATTTGTATTCAGCTAATACAAGCAAACCTTTTTCAGCAATTCATCTGAGTGCGTCACTTGACCAAAACGCCAAAGCAGAAGCATCATGCATAAAACCCAGATCTCTCCCTAAGAGTGTTTTATACCTTTTGAGTGGCTTGTTTAACAAATCTTGACATTAACAAAATAATTAGTTTGCTTGTTTTTTAAAATCAGTATTTACTTTTTTTTATCTGCTTTTTGTTCCTGTGATGACCGCAAGAAACTGGGCCCCAAAACTTTACCATATAAAAACTGCACATTTCTGTCAACAATCACAGGCTCAGTTCATATATAGAGTGCTAAGAATGACTTTGCTTCATGAATATTAATTGTGTGTATTTGATTACAGGTGGTTTGTGGTCAAGATTTCTGTTTACTGGTTTTAAATGTGTGGGATTTTTTGTTGTGCACGTTTCACACATTAGCAACTTTGTAAAGCAACTGCTAAATCCTAAATCTAAATCCAGACTCACTTAAGTAATTTTCTAACCCTGTTACATTTGTATTTTTAAATTGCTGTAAAATATTGGTTTTTAAGTGGCCAGATTCAGTACAAAAATGAAAAGGAGGTCAGAAAGGGGACCATTTATAGAATAACTGATTTGTTTTCCTATTAAGCAGTGATATTTTCTCTTTTAATTGATTTTGAAGGGATTATTTATTTGTTTATTTACGCATTTTTGTATTTTTTATGGACCAAGATTTGCCTTACTGATCGTATCATTATTTATGTCAATTCTCCACATTTATCCTTCACCATTTATACACTGTATATTTCAGTTCGCTATATATGTTTTTTTTTGTATCAAATGTGTAGGCTGTAATTTTTTTTAATTATTAATTTTTGTTTGTAAATGACTGAATGAAAATTTAAATTAAACTTTCACCGGAAGATTCCCAGCAGGCAGACAATGTCATAAGATGTTATTATTAGGTTAGATTTAGGTCGTGACTTCAGGTGACCAAAATTATATGTCTACTGTCTATGGCAGGCGTGGGCTTAGTCCTGGAGGGCCGGTGTCCTGCACAGTTTTGCTCCAACACTAATCAAACACACCTGAATATGCTAATCGGTGTCTTCAAGATCACTAGAAATCTATAAGCAGGTGTGTTTGATTAGAGTTGAAGCCAAACTGTTCAAGACATTGGCCTTCCAGGACCGAGTTTGCCCACCCCTGGTCTAAGGACATTGTTAAGCTGCGGTCACACCGGGCTTTTGTCCCCAAAGACTTCCATTCATACGCACACGAATGCTTCAGACCGGAATCGCAGGGTCATGCTTTAAGTTTCGCAGTTCGCTGCAGTGCAAAGTTCCACCTTGGTGAACTCTGACCTGCGAAATCGCATCACTTGACTGCGTGAGACCAATCGAGGATCAAAACAGGACCTCTCTGGACAGGAATTTAAAACATGGAGCAATCGCTCGCTTTTTTAAATGTTTAATCATCTTGTTTAATCCTGCCCCTTTTCGCAGCGCCACACGACAGAATTTCGCACACACAAACTCTGGTGTGACCGCAGCTATATTTAGACATCCAATAAAGACATCAAATGACGTTAATATTTGGTTGATTTTAGGTTGGATGTTTTGTGTGGGTTCTGATGTTAACCGGATTTTCATGTGTTGGAAAGTGACCAAAATCCAAGGTGGAGCCAACATCTTAAACCAACGTCCTATTGACGTCAAATACTGATATTTATTCATCATGTATGGCAACCAAAATCCGATGTCTGATAGACGTCATGGTAACGTCTACACAACATCTAGCTCTAACATCATTAGATGTTGATATTTTTTAATTGATTTTAGGCTAACATTGGGTTCTGATGTCAACCCCATTTTCATTTCTAAACAAAACGCACTGTTCCCACGATGTTGGGGTACAACGGCAATCTGACATCATGTTGACATCCTGTGCCTGCCTGCTGGGTTTGTTCATCCTCCTTGTTGTTTGATTGATATTTCTGTAAAATGTTTGTTTGAGTAAAAATGCTCATTTTGTTTGTAATTTTTGTCTATGCTCTGCATTTTAAGGAATTTTTAAAGGAAGCACTGTTTATTTTATATATATAATTATTTTTGGGGGGTTTCACCTTTATTTGTTATTCAGTAGAGAGCATTGACAGGAAAGCATGGGGAGCAGAGAGAGGAAGGATCGGCATAGGACCACGACGCGGAATCGAACTCGGGTTGCCATGAGCACCGGAGTGCATGTGTTGACGCACTTACCACTACAATGTTTAATTTTTGTACCAGTACTTATAGTGTAGTACAGTTTTTAGTATGTTTAGATATTAATTTTAGTACAAAATAATAGTTTAGATTCAATTTTACAATTTTACAGATACAATTTTAATGAAATGAAATTTTGTTTTATTTTATATTATTTTATTTTACTTTTTAATTTAATTTAATTTAATTTAATTTAATTTAATTTAATTTAATTTAATTTAATTTAATTTAATTTAATTTAATTTAATTTAATTTAATTTAATTTCGGCTTAGTCCCTTTGTTAATCCAGGGTCGCCACAGCGGAATGAACCGCCAACTTATCCAGCACAACTTATTCCAGCTGCAATCCATCTCTGGGAGTTTAATTTAATTTAATTTAATTTAATTTAATTTAATTTAATTTAATTTAATTTAATTTAATTTAATTTAATTTAATTTTATTTTAATTTAATTTAATTTAATTTAATTTAATTTAATTTAATTTAATTTAATTTAATTTAATTTAAATATTTAATTTATTATATAAAATTTTTTATTTAATTTTATTTTATTTAATCAAATGTTCAAGCAATCTTGGAGCAATCACCTATTTCTTGTAGCTGTGGCTCATTTTATGTGTGCACTTAATTGCTTAATTTATACTCTCATTTAGGTAGTTCATTCCGCTGTGGTGACCGTGGCGCAGTGGGTAGCACAATCGCCTCACAGCAAGAAGGTTGCCTCGGCTGGGTCATTTGGCATTTCTGTGTAGAGTTTGCATGTTCTCCCCGTGTTTACATGGGTTTCCTCTGGGTGCTCCGGTTTCCCCCACAGTCCAAAGACATGTGGTACAGGTGAATTGAATAAGCTAAATTGGCCGTAGTATATGTGTGTCAATGCAAGAGTGTATGGGTGTTTCCCAGTGTTGGGTTGCGGCTGGAAGGGCATCCGCTGCTTAAAACATATACTGAATAAGTTGGCGGTTCATTCCGCTGTGGTGACCCCTGATTAATAAAGATACTAAGCCGAAAAGAAAATGAATCAATGAATGTTAGATATAGCAATAATCTTTAAAAAAAAGCAAATGAGCATCCATCTGAAGATTCTACTCATATACATTACGAATATAATATTTCATAACTGTTTAACATAATATCAGACAGATTATAGGACACCCTAATACTGCATCTAGCAGCAATGTAGCTCACTATATTGTGGATCAGAGGTGCAGGCGATAACAAATGTGTTGAATTCAGTAATGCTTTGCAAGCAGTTCCAGCATCAGATGATGTGAATCCTGAATATCTCCCATCCCCCTTTTGCCCGAATCTCCACCCACTGTCACACCACGAGAAGACAGATCAGTCAGATTTCAGCAGCTCACTGTTCATGTTTAATGCAGCTGAGACCTTTATCTGGCTCAGTCTCAGCAGGTCCCGGAGCAGGGATATCATCGTGTGCTGACACCACCTGCTGGCCAATCCCTCCCAGCCCCTCCTCTGATCCACCAGCCAATCGCTGTGCGCTTTCAGCATCACCTGCTTTCTGTGTCAGATCCACTGCCAGATCTGACACCCAATGCACAGGCCTGCAGTCTGCAGCCGGACACTGGCCAGAGTGACCCAGTTTCCTGCAGCTGGCCATCATCGGCATGACGCCAGCCGGTTTTGATAGGAGAAGCTGTGAGAAACTGTAAACAAAGCCATGGTGTGAAGAAATACAGTGAATTTTGAAATGACATAGTCTATCTGAAGAAATATAGTGACAGTTGAAGTCAGATTTATTAGCCCCCCCCCCCCCCCCCCCCCCCCCCTCCTGTATATTTTTGTCTCCATTTTCTATTTAACGGAAAGATTTTTTTAAACACATTTCTGAGCTTGAATAATGTGAATGTTCATTGTTTAAAAAAAAAAAGAATTTTAATTATGGCCTAATCATGGTAGTGGAACAGTTTTCTACTAAATAACCAATGCACTTCAACCAAAAACCCTTTATTTTGTCAAAAAAATAGATTGTAGAATGAATAAAGACCACAATTCAAATTTTTGTTGGTTCCAGAGGTCAAACAAAAATAATGTACGAAGTGTGTGAGCTTGCTTTGAATCATTTTAGCCCATCTGCAGCCACAGGACATCACATTTCTCACACAGCTCTGCCTGATTTAGTTGATTTTCAATCAGGTTTAGTTCAGGACTCTTGCCTGCCATTTCATTATTTGATTGTTTTCAACTTCAATGAACCCTTTACTGTGTGAACCGATTGTCCTGCATGAAAATTGTTGGCTGATGAACATTTGCGTTCACTATGCCATGTATCTGAGAGACATAAACCTAATCTTTCCCCTCAGACCCTGTTACGTCTATATGACGTTGTACAGTTTGGGGACTGTTGTTTCGGTTTTGCTGGTTTTGTTTTGCGTTTATTGCAAGGGTGTAGACTCGCTCTTGACACTGGTGGGGACATACATCCCTAGAGCGCATGCACTGAACAGCACAAATCATGTTTCGCGCTTTTTAAAACATGAATAAAGTACTTAATAATATAAAATAAACACTTAATAATACAAACAATCCCATCCCATAATGCAAAAGTCATCTTACATGATTTTACTGCAGTGCTTTGAGAAGGTATGAATGTACATGGTGGCCTATTTAAATGGAAACGCCTTAATAAAATGGGAATGGTTGGTGATATTAACGTCATGTTTGTGGCACATTAGTATATGTAAGGGGGAAAACTTTTCAAGATAGGGTATGTGGTAGTGGCATTTTGAAGTCACCATCTTTGATCTACAGTAACTGTTGTTTTTTCAATAGGAAGAGGGTCATGTGACGTATCCAACTTATTGGGAATTTCACAAGAAAAACAATGGTGTGCTTGATTTTAACGTAACTTTATTCTTTCATGAGCCCCCTCACATAAACTAATGTGCCATAAACAGGACGTTAATATCACCAACCATTTCCATTTTATTACGGTGTATCCATGTAAATGGCCCACCCTGTAGAGAAATTTAGAGAGATGTGTGATGCAATTTAACAGTTTTATTCCGATTATTGTTTTTCATAAATAATCAAAATCAAAACTGAATTTCGATTCACTGAAATTAATTAATTGCACTACCTTGGTTAAAAATATTACAGTGAACGCGTAGCAAACTTGACTTGATGGAGCATTATTTTATTTTGAAGTCGATTAAATTATTGGTAGGGACATTTCAGTAATTTGTAGATATTGGTGGGGACATGTCACCTCCATGCATGCCAATTCTACGCCCTTGGTTTATAGGATATGTGAGTTGGCTGTGTTGGATGTCAATCATTTGAGACTCGGACTGACGTGCGTTGACGCAATTAAGAAGAGCCCCAATCATTGTGCTGCAGGATGGTAGGACACAATATAAGGAAAACGCCGCATCAGTTCAGGATAGCTGGCATTTCGTGTGAATTTGAGATGTGTTTGACATTTGTTTTCTGTGTGTGTTTCTTCCCCTTTTGCTTTGATCCACTGTTGTTTGATTAACTTTTGTTGGTGTGCTTTGTTTGCCATGTAATACTGAAACGTTTTTGTTTTTAAACTCTTTTGAAAACTGGAACATCGTATCTGTGTATTATTCTAGATGGACGAGTGGGAATTGGTAAGCTCTGTCACGTGATGTACATGGCGCACATGCAGCATTCTTTTAGTTATACACACTAGGTTACAGATTTGTGGCACACTTGTAAGTTTTGCTTTGTAAAGAGAGAGCAGATAAGATATGACGTCTCGGACGTTGAAGGTTCAGTACACAACATGCTTTTCAGAAAAGGTTAGTCTAGTCTTTTAATTCTTTCTGCTGATGGTCTCTGCGGGGTCTTAGGTTCAAATTCTGTTGAACATTGAGACCTTGTATGCCAAGAAACTGATCTTTACCCTCTCGTGCATTTCTCTTTCATGAATAACTACTAAAAAATCACTTTACAGATGAAAACATGTATAAGTAATCCTGTAAACTGTCCTTCCTTGCTCTTATATTGCTACTGCAGGATGACAGGAAAAAAATGTATATGGCCACTTTAGGGGTTGTTTACAAAAAATGCTGGTGTTTAAAAAACTATAATTATTGATAAAATGTACATTTTATATTGTACTTTAAAAAAAAATTTAATTATTGAAAAAGGTAAACAAATTTTGGAGTCATTTTTGTATTGACCTCAATATATAGTCAGGATTTTTCATAGTACTAACATTTTAAACATTGGCGGTAATAATTAATGCTTCTTAAACAGCAAATTAGTGTATTAGAGTGATTTCTGAAGTATCATGATGAGATACAGACTAACTGAACAATTCAGATTTATCATCAAAAGAATAAATCAAACTTTTTACTGTATTTCAGATTCTTTTTCTCTCTTTCTCATAGTTATACTAACTAGACTGAAGCTTAAACTCTTACCTGTGACCTGGAAGTATTTTACCATCATTACTCAAGACTTGATTTTCGTCAGCTTAGCTGCGAGACAGCATCATTATGAGGCTTCCCGGAGCCCCTGCAGTCAGCTTTATGAATATGGATTACTGTTCAGGGCAGATTAGTGAACACAGCAAAGTATTTATCAACTTCAGCACTGTGATATCAGGGGAAAATGGGAATTATGCCTGCTTTTTGGTGTAATCCTCTGTGGAATCATGAACTAGACTTCAGGATACTTCAAATCAGAGTCAGAAACTGTCGTACATACTACTCCATGATCTTCCACTACTAAAAACGAGGCTGGAGAAGATCATTGGTATTAAGTAATGCGTTCTTTTCTCCTTGAAAATTGTGCCAATTAAAAGATATGCATAAACATTTATTTCTATATTTACCATTAACTTTGTAATGTTTGAAATGTTTTGATTGATTGATTGATTGATTGATTGATTGATTGATTTGATTGATTGATTGATTAATTGATTGATGGATTGATTTATGGATTGATTTGTGGATTTATTGACTCATTTTCCACAGGATAGCTTCCCAGCCAGGTTTGGAGGGATTCATTTTGTCAACCAACCTTGGTACATCCACGCTTTGTACACAGTCATCCGGCCTTTTCTCAAGGACAAAACAAGAAAAAGGGTGAGAGATTTTTAACATTTTAATCATGATTTTCTTTGACCACATGCCTAACATCATGCTTTTTAATAAGTCTTTTATTAAATATAATTGCTAACTTTTATATAAAATCTAACAAAAAAATTCTCAGAACTTTTATTTTCCAGCACAAATATGTATATAAAACGTCCTTTAATCAACATACTTTCTTGAAATGCAAAATGACAAGGTCGGACTGGCCATAGGGAGCACATTTCCCGGTGGCCTGATGGTCAATCTGGCCTGCCACCGTGACTCTGGCCTGCCGACCACCACCATGACCGATCGTTTTTTTATCACTGCTGTTGATATTGTTATAATTGTACTATTAAATAATATTGTGATATTCAAGATTTGTGAAGTCGTGCAGCCCCGGATAACTCGAGACTCATTTCCAGCATTAATGTGCACCTTTGGCGAAGCTGTTTTGAAACAATAATTATTGTGAAAAGTGATATACAAATAATCTTGTAATCTTGACATATTAGGGGTCTGTAAAACTGAAAACAAAAATCGCATTTCAATATTAAAAAAACCTTTTCTACAAAAATAAAGCAGCAATTTTCTGTCCTAAAGATTGATTCAATAAATCTTTTATTCAAATGATTATTTCAAAAGGGCTGATTCATTTAGAAACAGTTAAGAGAATGGATCATCTCAATCACTGACTCAAAAAGATTTGTTCAAAATTTTAGATACTTTAAAACAAGACAAAAATACTCAAAATATTTTTAATTTAGCATTTAATTTACATACTAGAGGGTCAATAAAATGTTCTTCTTCGGCTTTGTTTTGAACTCTTTTTGTAAACAGGTTAAAGAACACAGCGTATTCAATAATTAGTATTAATCATTTCTTTTTAGTCGAGTTGTTGCATCAGATCTGATATTCAGGAAAACATTTATCTTGCTTGTGTGATATTACTTAACTATATCATTTATTACACTGTGCTCAGCATATATGAGTACACCCCTCACAAATCTCTCATTTAAATTAATATTTTCTATAGGAAGCTTTACAATATTATATTTGTGCATATACATTAGATTAGTCAGTACTGAAGCCAAATCTGAAGCTAATCTAACAAAATAACTTACAATAATGGTTCAACAATTAGTAGCCCAAATTTATATGTTAGAGAAAAATATTAAATACAAATTTAAAAAAGAGAAAAATCAAGAGAAACAAAAAATATATACAATTTTGTTGCAATGTTATAGTTTGTAACTTTTTTTTTCAGTATTTTGCATGAATTTAAATGTATTATCTTTCCAATTTTAAAGATGTTCTGTGATTAAAACATTATTTGAATAAAAATATATGTTTAATAAATCTGTTTTATTCAAATGCACCACTATATATTACCTATATTCACTGAAAAATTGATAAAAATATTCATTTTCTAAATGGGGTGTACTCATTTATGCTGAGCACTGTAAATACTGTATAAAGGACACAGATGAGACTTTTTTTTGTCACTAATAAGTTATTATGGTGCCATTCTAATAAGTTATGATTTACATCTTTCAAGACAGGTGGCAAAATCAATGACATAATGTCATCTAGCACATCATTAAAACAATAATTACAATATTATCATAGATGATAAGTACACACAGCAAATTGCACAATCATATTGCATGTTAAACTAAAAACTGATTCTGTGTGCGTTTAGATTTTCATGCATGGAAACAATCTGAACAGCTTGCACCAGCTGATCTTGCCTGAGATTCTGCCGTCTGAACTGGGTGGCATGTTGCCTCCGTACGACATGGGCACATGGGCCAGAACGCTGCTTGACCACGCATACGACGAGGAGACGGACTACTGCCCCGAATCCTACACCCTGTCTGTCAAAGATCTGGAGAAAGACCTGTCGCCCAAAACCATGAAGAGGTTTGACACTTTTTTTTGAAAGTGAATCAGCTTTTATTTTTACATTTTCGTTTTTGTAGTTATTGTAACGTAATACAATTGTTGTTGATATTTTATTTTTATTTTTAGTAGTACATTTTAATGATTGTAAACTTTATTTGAGTTAGCTATGGAAGTCATTCCAGTGTTAAATAATAAAACGGGTTACTGCGATTTTTTTTTTTCTTTCTCAGATTGCATGGCATTAACTTTTTTACATGTGTTAAGAGGAAATCGCAAGGTTTTAAGATATACGGCCCTATCATACACCCGGCGCAATAAGGTGCAAGATGTGTTTGCTATGATTTGCTGCTATTTTCAGACCAGCGCAACAGCAATTTTCACAGTTTGCGTCACATCGTTTAAATAGCAAATTTATTTGGGCCACTTTCTGGTCTGAAAAGGAGGTGTTCAAAGACGCATTGTCAGCGCGTTGCTATTTTGAGCAACTAAGTCCAGCACAGAGCATGTTAGTTATGCGCCTATGCAGTTCCAAACGCTTACACGTTGTTTAATACACACAGTATGTACAGAAATACACAAATATCTTTACATATGACTGGAGTGCATACAACACTGTTTCCTTATCAACGAAAGTAAAGGAGTAAAGAAAAAAGTAAAGTAAAGAGAAAGTAAAGAACCCGAATGGAGGAGGCTCATTCTTTATCCTTTATCTTTAAGTGTTTAGTTTTTTCATTTACAAAGTCCACCATGTAAATAGCAAATGCACCATGGCGCGATGCAACTGAACCTTAAAGGGAATGGGAGATGAGACTCTGATTGGTTTAATGCACGTTATGTTCAAAACGCACCCGTAACTCATTAAGAGAATAAGCACAAGCCTGTCAGACCATGCGCCAGAGCGCAAAGCGTATTTTTCCATCCTTAAAATTGCAAAAGTGGATTCAGACCTTTATGCTTTTGCGCCATGCACTTTAGACTTTGCACATAGATCGTTATAAACTTTCTTGCAAATGCGAGAAAAAAGTCAGAATTCTGATATAAAAAATTACTTTTGTAAGTTAAAATATCAGAATTGACTTTATATCTCTTATATAAATATAATTCTTAGAAAAAAAGTTGCAACTGTGAGGAAAAAGTCAGAATTTTTAGAGAAAATGTGGCAGTTGCGAGTGATAAAATCAGAATTCTGGCAAAAAAAGTCATTTTAAAGATTAACTGTTACACTTGTAATTTGCAACGTATTTTATTTATTTATTTATTACATAGATTAGAGTGTTTTTTTTATTTAAACTTGTCCTTTCTTTCTTATTATAACACATTTTTTTGTGAAATTTACAATTTCTGAATGAAAATTGTTTCATTTTTTAAATGTTTAGTGCAACAATTTCATAAACATTTATTATTTAAACTTAATTTTAGTAATTACTTTAATTAACTTTACAGTATAGCTTTTATTTTTTATTTTTTTCATGTTTGAACAACTATAATTTAATTAAACTACATTTCATTTTATTAAATACAAGTTTTCTCTAAAGCAAGCATGTGAGGTCATCATCCTGGTCATTTTATGCTTGCTTTTTATTTCTGTTGTGCTTGTTAAGTAACATCATTTGGTGGCTTGCCATGGAAACAATGTTTGCTTGCTCGCAGTCTTCATTCAAGTGGAATCATCAAGAGAATCGCTCTGGATAACAAAAATAAGCATCTCTGCTAGAGGCATAAAAAAGCCACAGTGTTTGTTGAAGAAGTCACAGTTAAGCAGAATACTGTCTGCTGCTTCTCACTTGCAGTGCTTAGCAACTGACTCACCAGCTTTATCATTAAACACAGCACTTCTTAATAAAATCAGCATTATCCAGTCCATGCCTGACTAGAGAGGATTGCGTGGTTTGACTGATTTATGTAAAGTCACTCACCTAAGTATAAAGGGGTGTTTTGAAGTAATGCCATAAAAAATGTTTCCAAATATTTATTCTCAAAAGGTAATATGTTTTTGATGAACAGTTCTTCAAAGAACCTACACTAACTGACAAAGGTCTTGTCGTCGATCCCAGTTGTATGAGCAACAAATAATAACTTGACTTCCATCAGAAGGTAGATTTTTTTTAGATGAATTATCTATTGAACTGCATCCCAATCATCACAAACACTGCAGAAGACCTATTGGAACCCACATAGACCCAAGATTCTCAGAGAAATCAGTCAAGTTTGGTGAAGGAAAAATCAAGGTTTGGAGTTACATTCAGTATGGGGGTGTGCGATAGATCTGCAGAGTGGATGAACATCAACAGCCTGAGGTATCAAGACATTTGTGCTGCAATTACATTGGAAACCACAGGAGAGAGCAAATTCTTCAGCAGGATAGCGCTCTTTCTCATACATCAGCCTCAACATCAAAGTTCCTGAAAGCAAAGAAGGTCAAGGTGCTCCAGGATTGGCCTGGCCAGGCCAGTCACCAGATATGAGCATTTCTGGGGTAAGATGAAGGAGTAGGCATTGAATATGAATCCAAAGAATCTTGATGAACTCTGGGAGTCCTGCAAGAACACTTTCTTTGCCATTCCAGAGGACTTTATTAAGTTATTTGAGTCATTGCAGAGATGGTTGAATGCAGTCGTTCAAGATTATGGGAGTCAAACACATTATTAATTCTTTTTGCAGTGCACCATGACTTTATTGTTTAAACTGTACATTACTTCTGTTAATGTGACAAGACTTAATAATTAGAAATCAACTCATGATCATGTTTTATTTTGGCTTTTGCTTTTAATAAAAGCCACTTTTGATACCAAGTGATCAACTAGAAGTCAAGTTATTATTTGATGCTCCTAAAACCTGGACAAGACATTTGTTAGGTAGTGTATTTTAATAGTGTTTAATAGGCCATTTTATGAACATTTTCTAATGAACATGTTTCTACTACAAAGATCATTTTGTGGAATGAAAGGTTTCTTAAGATGTTGTTTGAAAGGGTCTTCATGAAACCATCAACACCAATAAAGAACCTTTATATTTAAAGCAAAACAATTATTTTCAACTCTTGTGCAAGTCATTTAAAGGAATAGTTCACCCAAACTAATCATAGAAAATTATGTCATTATTTACGAACCCTTCGCTTATTCCAAACATGTTTAACTTTCTTTCTTCAGTGGGACTCAAAAGAAGAGATTTTGAAGAAAGCTGGAAACCTGTAACCCTTGACTTACACCAGGGGTGTTCAACCTCGGTCTTGGAGGGCCAGTGTCCCAGAGAGTTTAGCTCCAACCTCTAATCAAACACACCTGAAGCAGCTGATCAAGCTCTTGCTAGACATACTAGAAACTTTCTGGCAGGTATGTTGAAGCAAATTGGAACTAAACCCTCCAGGACGGAGTTTGGACATCCCTGACTTACACTATTGGTTTTTCCTATATGGAAGTCAATGGTTACAGGTTAACTTATAAAGCTTTGGAACCACTTGGGGGTAATGAATAGTAAGTAGATGTTTATTTTTGGGTCAGCTTCATCTCTTTAAAGATTGCCAGTCAATGACCACTGTTTTGATTGGCTGATGTCACTGTTGATCATCAACATTATCCATTTAAAACTGTCATTCACAGACAAACTATTAAGAAATGACTAGCTTTCGTATTGGATAATTTGTTATATTATCTTTTTGGATCAAGACCTCCAGTCTCATTCACTTTCATGGATTTTTAGATGTTAAAAACAGCCCGTTAAGCTGCTTGATGTTGCAATTTTTGATAAATTGACATTTTATTATTATATTATTCTACTTTTTATGTATGGTCATGAACACACTTGTTTAAAGAGCAATTAGTTTGAATGTTTTCTGCCATTTATTATGCCTAGTGATTTCTCCCACTGGCAACTGAATCGGAAGATTAAAAACAACCGCAAAAGCTTCTGCATTGCCGAATCAGTTCAATAAAATCAAACTGTAAATTCAGGGTGTATGACGTTATTAGCATGGCCACACAGGAAAACATGAAGTCTTTTTTTTTTCGGCTACAATAAAAGCAGATTCAATTAAAAAAAAAAACCTTTTAAGGTCAAAATTATTAGCCCCTTCAAGCTAATTTTTTTTCAATAGTCTACAGAACAAACCATTGTTATACAATAACTTGCTTAATTACCTTATCCTGCCTAGATAACCTAATTAATCTAGTTAAGCCTTTAAATGTCACTTTAAGCTGTTTAGAAGTGTCTTGAAAAATATCTAGTCAAATATAATTTACTGTCATCATGGCAAAGATAAAATAAAAAAATCTGCTGTTATAAATGATTCACTGCGTAAACATAAATGTATATAGAGCGTAAAAACACACATGATGGCGGTTTACCTGTGACAAATATCTCAGCTGGGAGACGCTGGCTACCAAATATAGCCTTTGCAATGGCTCACATTTGATGCAGCTGTTTGTAGTGTGTGAATGATGTCAAAGCGTCCACGGGGTGTAGCATTTGGAAGAAAGTCTTAGATGTTTGGCTGCCAAGATCAAAGTACAGTTCCTTAAACAGCTTTGACTCTGAAACGAAATCTCCCAGTTCACACATAATCCATCTATGTACATAAAAGTCTAAGCTACAGCAGAACTCTGTTATTATCTCTTGGGTTGAACTCTTAAAATAATTAGTTATGCTTTCACTGGTGGAACTGGTGATGAAATTTGTTTATTGATATTCAGTTCAGTCTATACAGTCTCAAGGATATATAATAAGTATTGAACACATCACCTTAAACATATTTCTAAAGGTGCTGTTGACTTGATGTTGACCAGATGTTGGTAACAACCAAAGAAATCCATATATGTAAAAAAAAAAAATAATGTAATTAGTTTACAAATTAAGTTATGTGTAATAACATGAAATGACACAGGGAAAAAATATTGAACGCATGAAGAAAGGCAGTGAAAGGCCAGACTGCAGCTGAAATCTTTCAGTAGTTCCCTCTGCCCTTTGTCAGTGTACATGGATATTAGCTATATATATTTATATGTATATGTGTGAATGTTTGTGTATAAAGATATTGGCGCCAACATATACAGTATATACAGCTAGAAGGTTGCTGGTTTGAGTCCCAGCTGGGCCAGTTAGCATTTGCATGGGTTTCCTCCGGGTGCTCCGGTTTCCCCAACAGCCCAAAGACATGCGCTATAGGTGACCTGAATAAACTAAATTGGCCCTAGTGTGAGAGTGTATGGGTGTTTCCCAGTACTGGGTTGGAGCTGGAAAGGCATCTACTATAAAAACATATGCTGGAATAGTTGGCTGTTCATTCCACTATGGCGACCCCTGATAGGAAATCTGAAGGAAAATGAGTGAAGGAATGAATTAATTTTATATATATATAGTTCTTTCTTGGCAGGTCTCGTAAGATAAAACCTTAGGCTCAGATAAATATAATAACTATTATAACATTATTCATTATAACATTAACAGTCTATGAACATTAAAAAGGCTATCTTCATAGTCTGTTATAGAGCTGTGATGTCTATTCTCTATTTTTATTTTAACATATTAATGTGTATTTCATAGTGTTTTATTTTTAGTTTATTGAATTCATACTTATACAGCACTTCCCAGCAAGCATTTTTTGTTTTCAAAAGATGTCTAATAGACGTCTAAACATAGTCGTCTTGGAAAAAACAAGGCTTAAGTTGGGCTGTCAGTGAAAATCTAACAGATGCTTAAGAATAGGCCAAAACTAGACTTGTCATCAAATAAACAGAAACGATTGATTGTTATTATTATTATTATTATTATTATTATTATTATTATTATTATTATTATTAATACAACCTTTATTTTACCAGGAAAGATACATTGAGATTCTCTTTTACGAGAGCGTCCTGGCCAAGATTAGGAAATACACATGTCACATGGGTCTAACAGACAACAACCAACATGAATCACACATTGACAAACAAACTATTCAAAACATCTACAAGCCTGTGTTTCAGTTTCTAAATCATTAATACTCTTCTTTTAAAAACATTTAGTGAAATCAATTCTTTAAACTGCAGCATTGTTTGTAGATTATTCCATGCAAAAGGTGCTGCATATTTAAAAGCCTTTTTTACTATCTCAGTCCGACTACACATATAAAGTCTGTCTAATCTGTTTTAGTCTAGTTTTGGGCTATTCTTAGACGTCTATTAGATTTTCAATGACATTCCAAGTTTATCCTTGTTTTAGCAAAGCTGTCTATGTTTAAATGTTTATTAGACGTCCATTAAACTCAAAATTGTTTGCTGGGTTTGGTGAACACCTGTTGTTCCTAAAAGAGTGCTTTATAAATAAACTTTGACTTTTGACTTTAAAAATTGCGCCTATCACAAGGAAAAGAAAAGCATCGGACTGTTGTTTTACATTCAGGCTGTTGTTCGTTATTTTTCCCACTCATTGTTTTTAATTGCTGTCTGCATGTCATTCTTTATATAAAAATATGTTTATTTTTCAATAATGACTTGGTGAATGTACAGTGTTTTACTGCTAACATACAGTATCATAGCCTACTTTCACAAGTCAGTCAAATCCTGGAGGAATCATTTTGTCCTACATTATTTCCTTCTGAATATTCAGTAGTGCATCCAATTACACTATTCACACTTCTGAATGTAAATGGAGCGCAAACTGGATTGCTTTTATTAATGCTTGCAGTTGTCGGATAAGGTATCGTTTTTTGTTTTGGTTGAATTTGCAGGATTAAAGTCACAGGTCTGTGCTTAAATGTGTCTGTCGTATGAAAGTGCCCCAGATCTGTGCATGATGAACAACAGCACACTGTCCTCAAAGCTTCTTATGCCTTTACGAGAGGGCGAAGTCTAAAGTAGGCCAGCACAGTGAACTAAGATGACATGTTCCATTATGCATCCTTCACTTTAAACGAGAGTGACATGCGCAACGCGTCATTCATTTGTACTACGGAGTGTGTGGTGCTTTGTGGATGGATCTAAATGTTTTATTTGGGTCCTGCTGTTACCAACAGCTTTCACTAACTTTATGCCAATTTTAAGATAAACCATGTAGTGATTAATGTTCATATAACATTTGGAAGATTAATATGTGCTCTCATAATGTTGAGATAAAAAGGTTTTATAACAATATTGTTTCTAGAATGTTTCTAGATATTTGAATGTTTTATATATTTTGAATGATTCAATTTTACTGTTACTCTAAACTGTTTTTATGTCAGTATCTTTTTTTTATGTAAAGCGTTTTGAGAATTAAATTTTAAAGATGCTATATAATAATATAGAGACCCTTAAAACCAAGCATTCAAAGGAAGGAATTTGGGAGTGACAACTGGGCTAACAATTCTGACTTCAACTGTAAATAGCCCAGTTGATCTAAATAAATGGAATCTTTCTAAACTATTAAAAATTATCTGGTGATTTTATATTCCTATCGCAATATATATCTAAGCAAAACAAAATATCTCAATTTCAGACTTTTCTAATATCGTGCAGCCTTAATGGAAATGTTCTGAGTACATAATTTTCATAACATATTATATGTTTTCATAATGTTGACCGAAAATGTCCTTAAAGCAACATTCCGACAATGTTGTTATGATGTTAATCTGCTGATGTTAACATTAATGTTCTTGGAATATTACGAAAGAAACATTCAAAGAATGAATACTGAAGTTGGGAGTAGTTTTCAATAATAACATTATCATAACGTTTTATAGAATATTCTAATCCTCGTAGTAAAACTGGACATATTAATGGTTTATATATAAATAAAATATTATTTTATAATGTTTGAATGTAAAACCTGGAAATGTCTGTCACTATATTTATTTATTTATTTATTCATTTGTTATTATTATTATTATTATTATTATTATTATTATTATTATTATTATTATTATTATCACTATTATTAGTATTATTATTATTATTATTATTATTAAAGTTGGTGAAAATGAAATTATTCATAAAATGCATTATTTATTTATTTATTTATTTATTTATTATCATTATTATTAGTAGTATTATTATTATTAAAGTTGGTGAAAATAAAATTATTCATGAAATAATTATTTATTTAATGCTGAAAAATGTGCATTAATTATTTATCTCATTCATAATGTATATATTTTTTTATCTAGTACACCATCTTGTTTATATAGTATACACTGTAAAATATTTGACCTTAAATTTACAGTAAGTTACTGGCTAATAGTTGCATTACTTTCACAGTAAGGTACTGTATGTAAATTCACAGTAAATTTCTGAGGTACGTCATAATAACTATAATTCTGTAAATTATAAATAAAAAATTAAATAAATAATAAATAATAATAAAATAAAAAAGTGCCTATACTGGCATAAACGTTAATGTGTATTATTTTTTTTATGTTGAATAAAATAATGTTTGAATTCCTATAACTAATGTGCAAAAGATACAGCCATTTTTTACTGTAATTTGCTGTAATCATGATGCCTGCCCTAATATCACAATAAAATTCTGAATACGTAAAATTTAACAGTTAAATCCTGTAAGGTGACACTAATGTAATTTACTGTGAAAAATTACAGTAACATGTTGTTAAATTCTGGGAATTTATTAAAGTGTATAATTTAATTAAATGTCATGTACAAATAATTAACATTATCATGTGGTTGTAATTATATTATATTATATTATATTATATTATATTATATTATATTATATTATATTATATTATATTATATTATATTATATTATATTATATTATATTATATTATATTATATTATATTATATTATATTATATTATATTATATTATATGCAGCTTTATCCGTTGCTTTTCTTTTATAACTTATGTACAGGTTAAAATTACACATTGTACTCTACATTTTCAAAGCACTCTTAGGCTTTTTCATCCCTTAGTTGTGCATCTTGAAATCTGGTTTCTGGGGACACCATTCATACTTTATTTATACCCGCAGGTCCCAGTCTGTGGTGGAGCCAGGTGTCCTGAAACGACCAGAGAAAGTGAAAAGTGAAGAAGAGAACATGCAGCCGCTACTTTCGCTGGACTAAAGCTTCTTAATTCCCCAGGCAATGAGGAACCATCCCGCCCCGTCTGCTGGGAAGGAGTGTACCTTGTTCCTGTAACACACGAAAACACGAAAAAAAAAAATGTACAAAGCAAGCAAATGTTAAGAAACGAAAGAACACACCAAACAGCCTCCAGGAAAACTACGGAGGGCTGCCAGTTAGAGCGATATTTTTGAAGCAAAAGCGAACGGCGGATGTCCGTATGTATTTGTCAAGTGCCAATTCAAACGTGTAAATACACTTCAGTTCTAGACGTGAGATTGAGGGAGTAATTGTGACATGAACCTTGTAAAGACTGCTGTGAATAACCTGTGTGCGCTTCTCGTGATTATAATGTAGAACATGGTACTGTAGGACGGATAATCATGCTTATAAAGAATCACAAAAAGCTTCGGGGGTTTCTGACATTTATAAAACCCCAATCAGGAGTCGCTCTGTGGAGTATTTCGAGAGGAACGCATTGACAAGCATATGCTACTTCCATTAAAGCAAAAACACCGTCGCTCATGCAGGTTTCAGTGTTTCACAGTAACTCCCCATTTACCCAGAAAGAGCTTTTCCTATGAGTGTTTGCTCTTATTTTACCACACCTTAAGCTGTGTTATTGGGTTAGTATTCTTATATCCCAAAGGGGTCTGGCACATTTAGTATTGGCTATAGTTGTTTCTTCACTGATGGCCTTGTTGTTTACACTCTTGATGTGGATCTGCAGAATATTGCTTTATTTTATATCCATTTTCCTTATTTAGGTAGTTTCCAAGGCAGATTTGTATTCATACCAAGTACCAGATAAAGTACTTCTTAAGTTGGGATAGTTCAGCCAAAAATGTGTATTGTATTATTAACTCACCCCGTGCTTCTAATAACGCTTAAACAGTGTAGGTGATGACTAGTATGTCTGAATTAATAGTATTTATAAAACATTATACTGATAGTACTTTAGGGTGCTTTCACACCTGTAGATCTATTGTTTTGTTCCGAAACAGGGATTCAAATTGTTACAATGTTGCTCTTTGTTGTTGGTGTGGTTCGCTTTCACACTGCAAAGTTTCTCAATGGACCAAAAGAGGTAAAACAAGTTACGTGCGAGTAAACTCTTCTCACATTGGAGTTTCATGGCTTATTTTTCAGAGTCCCGCTCAGCTGTCATGCGTCCTTATTTTAATTTATGATGATGAGCAATAAGACATTATAAGCGAAAAGCTGCGCCTTAATTTTGAATTATGACACCCACAGACATCGTCACCAAATATGAATCAGAGGTAAGACTTTCTCATACATAGCAGTTGGCTTATGCATTATAGGCTTTACATTATAAAGAGAAATATAAGATAACAGATAAACCAAGACTGCTGTTTGGTCAATTTTCCTATTGGATAAACAGCTCTCGTTAATAGTTAACATGCTTTCGCTTTCGTATTTGACATGAGAAGCACATTTACCGGTGGTAATGATGATATCCTGCCCTACTCGTAATTCTCTCTTCATATAGTCAAATATTCCTATTAAATATCCATAAAACACTGTGATATAGCCGGGCTCGGATCGTATTGCTTTCTCACTACAATTGATCCGCTCCAGAGTTTGTTTCAATCGAGCCGAGACCACCTCATTCAGGCGATCTCGGACCAATTGTTTTGGTGTGGATCCAAGCGTGATGCTGGATTCACAAATGCCAAGTGAACCGCGCTAACTGGGGAAACATGCCAGGTTCTGAAACAAAAGTCTAGGTGTGAAAGCACCCATAGTCAACCCAGGCTCATTCTGAAAATGTACCTCTATATACATTTCTGGAGAGTGCCAAATACGTCCCAGGAGCTATGTTTTTTTTTTTGCAGTTTTTGTTTTCTCGAATCCACCAGAGACCACTGTGTATGCTTTTTCAGATCTCAATTTTCTCTCAAGAGTGCCATTCGCACCTGCTGTTCTCATGTAAATCCACCAGAGGCTGCTGTCGACTGACTGACTGATAACCCCACCAACTGCCTTCCCTAAACCCAACCAATATTGTTTACAAATAGCACCAACTGATCGGCTCCTACCCACTTCCCTAAACCCAACCGACAGTTTCAGATTTTACCACATTCTCACCCTGTTATTTACTTGTTTATTTTATTTTTGGGTTTTTGATTTTGTCTTACCTGTTTTCTGGAACCGTTCTTTGCCAGATTCAAACCCCATTGTCATGATAAACTCTTTTTATGTGTCTCAAGTCTGCCGACGTACATGTGACAAACTACAATCTGGACAAACTGGTAACAGCGGGAAAGCCATGTTACCTCCATGTGGAGGTAAGCGGTCAGCTGGTGAGCGAAAAAAGGAACTGCACTCTGTACCTTTTGTTTTAAAGACAAAATTCAGCCATACGTAGCTCTGGCAACATAATTCGTGATCTCCAGAAATTAATAAAAGGCTATGTTTTCAGAATGAGCCTATGTTGACTTTAGTATTTTCACCAAGATTCATAATATGAGGCTGTACACATATTATGTCTAAAAATGTGTGGAAAGAACAAGTCTCGTCACTCCCTTTACCATTTTAAATGGGCTTCTGTGCTCTCATTCCTATGGCGTCTGTTGTTGCTAGGCAACCATTATCTCAGAGGATGACAAACACATTAATTCCACATGTTGTGTGCATCACTCCCTATTTGCGTGTGCAAGCCTCGCACCTCAATTGGGATATAACAAACTTTTAGTGCGAAAAAGATGTAAATGTAAACTATGACTACCCAGGCTCATTAAAAATTATGTGACTCAGCGTAATTTTTTTGCAAAACATGATATCCATTCTCTGGGTACGTTTTTTTTTTTGCTCGTTTCAGATAACAAATCCACTAAAGGGTGCTCTGTATATTTTTGCTAATCTGAAATATGTTACTTATGGTATTTTTTGTTGTCCGTTTCAGATACATGTCCTTCTTGAACACGTCCACAAGAAGGCCACGCTTGCAATACAGATCAGCTAGCAAACCACTTCCCTAAACTCAACCAATAGGGTTTTCGAAAGCAAACGTAAAGTAAAAATGCAATGCGATCATGTAATTTTACCCTTGATTTTTCATATTACTTTTGTCTCTTTAGTGAAATCATGTTTCATCAGACTCAAACCACACAGGTGCAACATCGTACAAAGTGAGCTACCAGGCAAAGTGATCACAAGTAAGGTAAATGTGCTAGATTTACAATTTATGGACATCGTTTAGTTGTTTTGTGGTATTTATTTGGAGCTTTGCAAAAAAAAAAATGCACGAAAAGGAAACTTTTATCCATTGATAATTTGCTCAAATAATTATCGAACAAAAGATGCTGACGTTATACTGCCCTGTAGCATTTATTTTTTACCTAGAACCTGCACCCAAACGATACATCTTTTGTGGTTTTACAAAGATTTAGATGCAACTGATGCTGTAGGTAAATACTTTAGATATGTTTACATGTATTCAAATAATCTGATTGTAACTGGATTGATAAATCCAACCAGACTGAAAAGTGAAGTAACTTTCGTGTATGATAAACTCAATTCGAATGAAACTTCAGTTAGATTGAAAAGTGTGGTGTCGACCTAAAATAATCAGGAACAAATGGAGCAAACAAATGTAACTTTTCCTCAATCAGAAACTTTTGTGCATTCATTGTGTCGTGATGCATTTGTTTACATCGCACACGTGTTCATACATGAATTTAGTCTATATATAAACTGGACTTTTGTTTGGATACCCCATGAGAGTGAATTTTGATATATCCTAACTTAAAACAGTTGGATTAAATATCAAACCCAACAGGTAACTCAATGATGGGTCATTTTTCTCATTGACTTGCTGTTGGGCTATTTTAACCCTATCCATTGAGTTGTTAAAGTTAACCCAACAATTTGGGTTACAAAAATAAATTATTTGTTGGGTTATTTTGCCAAAAAGTGGCTTAACCACTATATAATATTATTATTGGGTTGATGTCTTCACAGGGTCCTAAAGACGAGAATGATGGCTGAATTTCTCAAATATGTGTATTATTTCCTCCAAAAAAAAATGTAGAAATGAGGTAGAGAAAGTGTTTTTATCCGTATATAGATCTGCTATGAAATGCACGTTTGTATCATCAAATTAAAAGTGCTGGTGAAACGGATATATAAAAAACATGACACAGTGGTAATTTGATAAAAAAATAAACTATATTATTGCGTTAGAGCTTAAATAAACTTTATAATGCAAAAACAACATTACTTACGCTTATTAATACAGCTGTTCTGTGTCAGTTAAATCCGTTGACTGTTTAAATTCAAAATATTTAACCCAACTGGTTGAGTTATTAAATAAATAACCCTACAAAAGCTAAAAATAACCCAACAAAGCACCAAATATTTAACCCAATTGGTTGAGTTATTAATAACTAACCCAAAAAAGGTTAAAAATAAGCCAACAAAGCGCCAAATAAATTTAAGTCAGCCATTGGGTTAAATAAATAACCCAACGTTTTTTAGAGTGTAGTATACTATTGACATTTCCAGTCAAAGATTATCATACAAGTTTAGAACGATATAAAGGTGAGTAAATAATGGCAAAATATTCATTTTTGGCTCAACTATCTCTTCAGTGTTTATTAAATCGCTTCGTTCAGTATTGCAAACTATAACATTAAGACACTGGTTTACACAGAGCCATAAACAAGGTGTTGTACAGTCACACATGCTAGTGCATGCTTCCACACGGTTATCTTGGTCAGCTTATGGTTTAGATTGTGTGAAAATAGTTTTCTCTTAATTACTCAGCTGTTTTCTGGAATGCTGTGCTGTTAGTTTCTTTGGGGATAGGATTTTTCAGCTAGGTTATGAATTTAAAGGATAATTTCACCTTTTGATTTCAGGGATTTATTCTGGGTGTGCATGTGTAAGGAACAAGGGCAATATAAAGTACAGTTAAAATACAAGTGCAAACAAACCTTCCAGACTTTTGAGAATTTATTTATTTATTTTTATTATTATTTGTTTTTATCTAACGCGAGCAAATAGTTAGACATCGCCACTTATTTTTAAGGAAATTATTTTTCCCAGACAAAAAATGTACAATACAAAGACTTATTTAAAGCCACTAACATGGCTGAAGAGTCAAATTTAGGAATATTGTTGTTATCTTAGTATTTAATGTGATTATACAATGTACAATTATGTGGGCACAGCTTCTGTACAGTGGCTCAGTTTTGTCCTATTTTTATTTTTGTATTTCATATCCATCCATTCATAAAGTTTACAAATGATTTTTGTATATTTGCTGAGACATACATACAATATGGATGCACTGGCAGTATCTAAAGCTTAGCTGTGTATACTCAGCTTTATATATATATATACACTATCTGACAAAAGTCTTGTCATCGATCCTAGTTGTAAGAGCAACAAATAATAACTTCTAGTTGATCATTTGGAAAAGTGGCAGAAGGTAGATTTTTCTGATGTGTTGAACTGCATCCCAATCATCACAAATACTGCAGAAGACCTATTGGAACCTGCATGGATTCTCACAGAAATCAGTCAAGTTTGGTGAAGAAAAAATTATTGGTTTGGGGTCACATTCAGTATGAGGGCGTGCGAGAGCTCTGCACACTGGATGGCAACATCAACAGCCTGAGGTATCAAGACATTTGTGCTGCCCATTACATTACAAACCACAGGAGAGGGCAAATTTTTCAGCAGGATAGCTCTCCTTCTCATACTTCAGCCTCCACATCAAAGTTCCTGAAAGCAAAGAAGGTCACGGTGCTCCAGGATTGGCCAGCCCAGTCACCAGACATGAACGTTATTGAGCATGTCTGGGGTAAAATGAAGGAGCAGGCATTGAAGATGAATCCAAAGAATCTTGATGAACTCTGGGAGTCCTGCAAGAACGCTTTCTTTGCCATTCCAGATAATTTTATTAAGAGATGAAGAGATGTATGGATGCAGTCCTCCAAGCTCATGGGAGTCGTACACAATATTAATTCTTTTTCCACTGCACCATGACTTTATATTCTATACTGTACATTATTTCTGTTAAGTGACAAGACTTTTGTCTAAGCAATGTCATACCTTACTGTCCTAATTAAATAATTAAAAATCAAGGCATAATCATATTTTATTTCAGTAAAATAAGCGTAATCTAGAGGCCTTTGCCTTTCATATAAGCCACTTCTGATACCAAATGATCAACTAAAAGTCAAGTTATTATTCGTTGTTCCTAAAACTTGGATACTTGATAAGATCTTTGTCAGGTAGTGTATATATATATATATATATATATATATATATATATATATATATATATATATATATATATATATATATATATATATATATATATATATATATATATATATATTATAAAGTTCAATTGTATACATGTTGGTAATGTCATGGATTAAACATTATACACTCATACTATTCATTCCATGCATTCATCTTTAAAGTTGTTTATGTTTAATGTTGTATTTTAGGTGCTGTTATGTATTTTTCCCATGATGTATGTTTCAGTATTTATGCAAATGTTTTTTTTTTCTCCATCTGTAGCTTTGGGCACTAAGAATATCCTGATTTGTTCGTCTTCAAACAAGCAGCTTAACAGTCCAAGTGATGATTTATTAGATTTTACTGACAACTTGTTAGGGAATGTAATTGGTTTTTATTTGCAAAATCTAAAGTCTCTCATGACTCACTGAGGTTCTAACATTTCAAGGAGAAAAATTGCTACTAATCACTTTGCTTTTTCATCACGGACAGAAACAGAGTTTAAAAAAGTTGAAAAGAAAATTTGGTCGTTTCAAATCTGAATGTATTTTCCAGAGAATAATGTCAAACTACTCTGGGTTCAGAGAATGATACTATATGAATGATCATTACTCCATTTCCTGAATTATAGGATGATGTTCAGATGCAGGAAGGCCTAAAACGATGGTGTAAATTTCAGTATATATTTAGTAGAGCTGTGTTAATGCCATGATCAGTATTTTAATAATACCTTGGATTGATTTGTATTCCTGTATATGTTTTGGTCATGCTGCATTATGAACAGCCTTGTTTGTATTTTAGGCATTTGGAATGTTAATCATGGATATGTACATGTATTTCCGTTACAACCAAAGCAACCCTTGGTCGAGGAAACCGACCGTTATCCCCAGCTTTTCTAAAGACTACAGGAACAACACATTTGTTATTTCTTTGATTGTTGGCTTACCTTTTTCATATCACGTTGATTGTATAATAGGGTGTTAGTGCTGAGAAGCCCATGCAGTATAGAGGTATTATCATGCAGAACACTACATGTGGTTTAAAGGAACATGTTGAATGGGAGTAAATATGTGTATATGTCCTTTCAAAATGCTGAGATAAATTATGTAACTGAAACTAAACTGCGAAAGGAAAAAAGCAGACAATAAATATTGATATACATAGTTTAAATCTGACCTGTTTTTGTGTTTGAATATTTCAGCTTGGTCTTTGCTGTTTTTTTTTTTGTTTGTTTGTTTTAAAATTGTTTTGGGTAAATTCAATTATTAAAAACAAAGTAAATATTGTATCTTAAATGCTGTTTAATGCAGCTCAGAGATACCAATAATGTATTTACCTTGCAGTTACAGTTGGACCAATGTTTTAGGTTTTAAATATGTTGAATGTAGATCTAAGAAAAGATCCTAAATTCAGTCTTCGTGAGTGAATGTTTCATTTAACTTACTCAAAATGAGTCGTTGAATCACTACCTGATTCTTTCAAAAATGCTGATTCCTTCATGAACTAAACACTACTGTAAAGGAAGTAGAAAGAAAACCCATATTGACAATATTGTTTCTAAAATGCTGTTTAATGTAGCTCAGAGATACCAAAAATGAATTTACCTTGCAGTTGGACCAATGTTTTAAGCTTTAAATTTTTAGGTTTTATTTGGTAACCACGAATAAATAATGTGATATCAAAATTAGTAAAAACTGTAGCAATAGTGTATAAAGCAAGATTTATCCTGGACAATAAATCAATGTATATATTATATAACACACTTACTGTATGTTGCCATATATGAGTTATTGTGTTGAAATTTAGGGGAATACATATAAATCTAACTTACGATCCTCATGTACAATACAAAAAAGTTATTAGACTGATGTGGGGTATTTGGAGCATACAAATCCTTTATTTTTTAAATTGAAGATGCTTAAGTTCAATGATTTGGTTAAATTTAAAACAGCACAATTTATGTTTATAGCTAGGAATAAATTACTTCCAAAATGATTACAAACGTTTCTGAAGAAAAACAAGGGGGATATAATCTGAGAGAAGAACAAAAGATGGATGTAAACAAGGATGACTTTAAAAAGTTTGTTTATGTCTGGATGTGGTGTGAAATTATGGAACTGTCTAGAACAGATTCTCAAACAATGTCAGGATGTTAATCAATTTAAACAGTTGAATAAATATATATAATTAAAGGAATTTAATGATTAAAAGAGGTGATTGAAAAAGGATAACTTTTCAATTAATAGCTGTTTGCAGTACTATGTACTTTTTTGGGTCTTTGTTATAAAATGTAAATGTATAAATGGAATCAAACATATAATATGTCAAAGATGCCAAAAGGATACAATATGTCTCATGCAAAGCTCATATGTCTCATGTAAAAAGAAGAGATAAGTAAAAGAAGAAATAAGTTGAAGTAAAAGAAGAATGATGTGTCTAGTAAAAGGGTGGGAAAATAATAAGCATGTGCTTCATCCCGTTCCATTTACGACTGTGCTGAAATGTATTTTTTGTTAAAGGGTTTTTATGTATAATATTTCTGTTCGAAAATAAAAAATCTAATCAAAAATCAAATCAAATATATTGAATGTAGTTTTACGAAAAGATGCTTTTAACATCAATCCAAAATTCACATTCTTCATAAAGAAATGTTTCGTTTAACTTACTCAAAATGACTTGTTAAATCATTACTGTAAATTACCTGATTCTTTCAAAAATGCTGATTTCTTCAGGAACTAAACACTATTGCAAATGACGTAGAAGGAAAACCTATATTGACAATATTGTGTCTAAAATGCTGTTTAATGCAGCTCAGAGATGCAGTTAATGCATATGTTAGAAAGTAGCGTGAGTCCTTGATTCATTTATTTATTTAAACTATTTGTTCAAAACAGCTGCTTCGTTTAGGAATGAAGCAAGTGTATGTCTTAATGAATATTAAAGGGGTGGTCCACTTCGATATCATATTTAAACTTTAGTTGATGTGTAATGTAGCTGCGTGAACATAAACAACATCTCTGAATGTAAGAGCTCAAAGTTCAATGCAAAGGGAGACAATGGCTTTTACAGAGTTAGCTTAGCACAAAGTAATGCGGGGTTAAATGCAACACAGAGTTTTAAGGTATTTGCTCAGGGTTAACAATGGCATGCTTCCGAGGTTTTCACCACAATGTCAGCAGACATCTTCCTGCTAATTATTGAAAAAGTTTGGTGAAATTTGGATGAGAAACACAGGAGAAACCATTTTTACAGCATAAAAGTATTTTTTATAATAGTCGATATTTTTTTATTTTAAAAAAATCTGTGAAAGTATGGATGAAAAATCTTATATTGTTGTAATTACCATCTTCTAGGCGAAAAGATGAAACCATTTTGAAAGATGTAAGAAACACACAGTGACTGCTAACCCGTTTTAAGGAAAGCACAACTCAGCGGGGTTAGTTGTAACAGAGTGTTACAATTAAGCCACACACTGTTGGACACCAATTAAACCAACAAAATATTTTTTTGAATTTTTAGTGTAATGTTGAGAACATTTTAAATAAAAATGTTTTTTTTAAAGAAAAAAAAATTATAAATATATAAAAATAATAATTTTATTGCTAATAATGCAAATAAATGCATTGTATAATAATGGATAAATGGATAATAATGCAAATGTGTTTATCCAATAAACAAATAAATAAATAAACACAATGTGCTATGTAGAATAAAAAAGTAATGAGCCAATTACTGAGGAAATCTAGCTACTATTTAAAGTAAACAGAAATTAAATTAACTGTGTGAAATCTGCCTTTGTAAGCATGTGTTACAGCTAACCCCCTGTCTGTTACAACTTGCCCCGCAGGTGGGGTAAATAGGAACATTTGTACTCCTGGCACATTTGGCAATGCTGCAAAGAAACCATTAGTCTGGCGATCATAATTTCAGTGCTCATTTGTAGGAGAGGCTTGTGTGTTATTGGTAAAACAATATGGTTTGTCTAACCCCATTACTTTGTTCATTATTTGACCAAAACCAAAAAGTGTTATTTTGTGCCTCACTCTCCCCTACAGCGATTGAAGTTTGGGTTACATCCGGGTTAATTAGATCGCTAACGCTTCAGGTAATGCGTATTAGGTAATGTTATAGCAGAGAAAGCTAAAATCCTGTCCAAATGCTGCTATTTAACAGAGCTTGTTCTGTTTCTGTATTTGGGCTTCCAAAGGTCACAACACAAAGAGAAAAGTGCTTAATTTTAATAATGTTCCAGGGAATTATAAAAAATATATAGCTAGCATTTGACAGAGGACAGCTTCCAAAATCTCTCCCAGTTCAGTGCTGGATTCGGCTAAAAGCTCCTCAAAGAAGAAGCAGCTCCAAACGTAATAGATGAAGCTGTGGAATGTGAGCCACAACCTGTATTTTTATTTGTTAAAACTGATCAATTACATGCACAGTTCTTAGCGTTAACAGTATGTTGTAGCGAGGACGTAAACAAGGATGTAAACAACGGCAAATGCTGTTTGGCACCTCTAACAATTTAGCTACAAATTCATATTTATCAGTCAACCCGCTGTAAACACACACAATCTTCAGCAGCACTGCAGTCTCTCTCTATGCGGCTGCTTTCCGTGTGTTTAATATTACTTACCCATGCTTATTCCGAATATATGTGAAGGACACTTGTCAGATTTTATTTTAGAGAGCAGGCATGAGGTTCAGCTGTGTCCTCTTCATTTTCTGTCTGATTCAAGCTCAAACTAATATGGTTAACAGCTACACTGACTGACATAACAGCAGAGGCACAGAGCATGCTTTAGTGGAGACGATCTGTGAATCACACCACATTATGTTAGCTGACCATTCAGAACCTCTTGAGGGCGGCCCTTTCAGAGGAAATAGGGAACATGACAGTCATTTTCATGTTAGCTGAGTAGCTGTATATAATCAAAATAAGAAATATGATAAAATAACTTCATTTTCTACAAATGAAGCATGAGCACGCATTGCTTAGCATCTTATAAAAACATCCAAGCCTTAAAAATACTCTCTGGAGCACCCACAAAATTTAAATATATAATTTTCAAATAGATATTTTGATTTTTTTATATGTTTATAAAACACAAAGCACATTATTATTATTACTATTATTATTATTATTATTATTAGTTGTAGAATAAGTTGTATTACTATTAATACACTGTAAAACCCAATAAGTAAAGGTAACTCAAACCATTTAAGGAAACCAATTGCAACAAACAATTTGAGTTCAAAAACAAATCCTAATGAGTACTGTGAACTTAATCCATTTGAGTAAATGAAGCCATTTGAGCACAGTAAAACTCAATAATTTAAGACAACTTAAACTAAGTTAACTACACTCATTTCACTTGATAAAGTTGACTGTTGGGTTTTACAGTGTAATAATAATAATAATAATAAAATATTTTTTAACAACAAATCATTGTATTAGAAACATTTCTGAAGAAACAAGACACTGAAGACTAGAATAAGGGTTGCTCACAGTAATTAAATCATAAAACATACAGTATGCTTTACATATTTAAAAATAACAAACATAGTTTAACATTTTTATTGTTTTTTACTTTAGTTTCGATGTAATAAATGCACCTTTTTTGCATTGCAAAATAAGTACTTGATCTTAAGTACTTGAAAAATGAGCAGTCTATCACTCTTTAACAATCTGCATTATTTAATGCATCATAATGTAATGTATCACACATAAAACTGAAGAAATTCTCTTCCAGCCTTTTTTTTTTTTTTGGCTTATGTGTGCAGCTAATAAGTTTGAAGTCATCGTTTACACTCTGAAGGGACAGTTTGTTTGCTGAGCCTGCACAAAACCGTTGCCAAAATCTGCCTGTTGTCCCAATCTCACTCTGTGCCGCCCACTCTGAGCGTCTGCCCTGAGCCCTCGAGTACAAACACAGCACAAAACCACTGGGCCCATGCATTATTTAGTGAGGGTGTCATCATAACAGCTCACACCACCTTAAGTGTGCAATCAGGAAGCAGCTCTCTGATGGCCACACATATGTCATATTCTGCAGCACAGAGTCTAATTAAAATTAGGGTGGCCTTCTCTGAAAAGGAGGACTTTTTGCTGAATTCAGTGAAAATGGTATAAAAAAACTGATACGTTTCTCCATTAAGTGGTCACAATTTGCTCTTATATTTATTTACAAAAACTTGTAGGCATATTTTCTGTGGCACAGAAGCTTTATATGAAATGGCATTTAGATGTACTTACTATTAAATGCTACTGTATACTCAGAGGCCAGGAATGCATTTACATTGCAGTTGTAATTGGATAAATAATGTCAGGGTACCGGGGTTTTAATTATATTTATATATATATATATATATATATATATTGGATATAAAAGGATGAAAAAATATATTAAACTAAAACTGTCATGAGGAAAGCAGCTAAAGCAGGGGCTTAACTAATGAGTCATTGATTTATTTAACTTATTCAAATGTGTTCAAAAATAAATAATAGATAAACAATATGAATTAAATAAATATTAATATGAAATATATTGCATATAGAACTGTGAAAGGATTATTTATATGTGAAACTAAAAATCCCAGTGATGACAGCCAAGTCACAGCCATTTATTTTTAAATAAGTATTTTTTTTTTTAACTGATTCATTCATTCAACTCATTTGCTCAAAAGCCTGAATCATTCAGGAGTTAAATAACCCTTTTTGGCAAAATAAAGAGAAACTGTAGATCATGAAAAATTGTCTTAAATGCTCTTTTAACACTGCTCGGGGATGTCATAAATGCATTGACTCTACAGTTATGATAAATAGTATAATTCAATTAAAGTTTTTAATGTTTCAAATATTAAACATATTGCATACAGAATTGTGAGAGAATAGTTAATATATGACACTGAAAATGCAAGGGGATGGCAGCAAAGTTGTTGCTGTTTTACATATTATATTCAAATATATTGAATACAATGCTTGCAATGCAATGCTTACAATTTCAAACCAAGACAATGAATAAGTGGCAGAACAGTCTTAATGAGTAGTAATTGAGTGATTTATTCCAGTAATTTGTTAAAATGGATAATTCACTCATGAATTAGGCAATTGTTTATCTATATTATTAAATCAAATCACTTAATATATTAATGAAGAAAGAATCGTTTTGAAACAAAGTTTATTTACAAAATAATTTCAAGAGGAGCACATGCTTATGATTGACTGAGGCTGGTCCCGCATTAGTTAATGCATGATTCACCAAACAGATGATTCCTAACTCACTATAAATAACCAGAGCGTCTTAGCCTTAGCCATCTTCATCTTCAAGAATCCCCCTTCCACCCCTACGCCTCCCCTTTTCCTTGACAGGTTTTTCATTCAAAACGAATGATTCATTCATGAATTAGGCAAGTGATTGTCTTTATGAATGGCTTATTGAATTGTTTCATTTTGCAACAAAACACTTTTTTAGATGCAATGGTTGACAATTAAGAAAAAAATAAATAAATCCTTGTTGACAATATTGTATCTAAAATATATGTAACTTAATGTTAACTTTTATTTATTTATTAATTTAATAATTTATTCAAGTGATTCGCTCAAAATGGATGATTCACTCATGAATTAGGCAAGTGTTTGTCTTTATGAATAGTTCATTGAATTGACTTACACGAGTTATTAATAAACAAAGAAACATTTTGGAACAAAACACATTTTTTTTGAGATGCAATGGTTGACACCCAAGAGAAAAAATGTTCTTGTTGACAATGTTGTATCTAAAATATATGTCACTTAATGTTAACTTTTATTTATTGAGTCATTGAATCATTCATTCATGTGATTCATTTAAGACAGATGATTTAATTATAAATTAGGCCAGTGTTTGTCTTTATGAATTGCTCATTGAATTAACACAAGTTATTAATAAACAAAGAATAATTTTGGACACAACCGTTGACAAAATAGAGAAAATCAGTCATTATTGACAATATTGTGTCTTAACCATATGTCACTTAATGTTAACTATTGTTTATTTAGTCAATGAAGCATTAATTCAAGTGATATGTTCAAAAAGGATGATTCATTCATGAAATTAAGCAAGTGTTTGTCTTTATGAATGGCTTATTGAATTAACTCACACAAGTTATTAATTAACAAAGAATTCTTTTTTCTGATACACAATTATTGGCAAAATAGAGAAAAGCAGTCCTCATTGAAAATAATGTGTCTAAAATAGACACAACTTAATGTGTCTAAGTTAACTTAACGTTAACTTTTGTTATTTTAGTCACTGAATCATTCATTCAAGTGATTCAATCAAATGGATGATTCAAGTGATTAATTCAAGTGATATGTTCAAAAAGGATGATTCATTCATGAAATTAGGCAAGTGTTTGTCTTCATGAATGGCTTATTGAATTGACTCAATAATCATTTGGGAACGTTAAGATAAAATGGTTGGTAAAATAAAAACAAAGTGACAGTATTGTTTCTATAATGTATGTCACTTAATATGAACTTATATGAACTTATATATGTATTTATTGCATCACTTCCACTCAATAAAACATAAAATAGCGCAAAAAATAAAAGAACACATGAGTGTCAAACTCAAACCTGCACTGGTAGACAGATGTTAAATTTAAAAATTGAACTGTACAACATATAACATGAAAGATGGCCACCCTAATCAACACCACTTGTCATATTTAAAGCCACGGTGTACCCACTGTCTCTCTCTGCATGCTCTGTTCATGTCCATATATTCGCAAGGAGTCGCTTCTCAGTAAGGATGTGCAGACCTATTTATCTCCAGGGCTTTTATTGTCTACCGAGACCATGGGATGCCAGTGCTAATATGAGATTCACAGTCATACCGTCTTCTCGAGACAGCAGTTTCCATATTGGAGAGTTTGGCCTCGTCTAAACCGGCCTATTTTAAATGGAGATGAAGCACTGATCCTGCCCTGAGGAATCTTCGCTGCTGATGATAGTGGAAGACTGCTTGCTTTTATGGAGCAGCAGGGTGTTTGCGATTCATGGATGTTCCTGCAATGCAACCGTGATGAACAACACATTAATTGAACCTGATAGGTTGCAATGAGAGTTTCAGTCAAGTGTGTTAAGACTTTTTTCATATTTGAATTTAAGAAGCAGAGAGAATTATATTTTTAGATGAACATACATGGACAAATGCTGTGTGGGGTTTGTTGTGTCAGAGATTGCCGTTATTAAGATGGACACAGACTAATTCAGTTAGTTGGGCCTATTAGGTTAAGTTAATTTAAGCAGACAAATCAATTTAGCTTCAGGTTGTGGGATTTCACCAACTCAAAGTGACAGAATAGCAATGAGTTTCACAGTACTTTGGGAGACAATGGGAGAATGTTTTGTCAACTAGTTTTGCCAAAATAAAACAAATAATAAAAAAAAATATTATCAGACATACTGTGAAAATTTCCTTGCTGTGTTAAACATAATTTGGGAAATATTTAGAAAGGGGGGCTGAAAATTCTGACTTACAACTGTATGTATGTATGTATGTATGTGTATATATATATATATATATATATATATATATATATATATATATATATATATATATATATATATATATATATATATATATATATATATATATATATACATATATTCGAAGTCAGAATTATTAGCCCCTCTTTAATTATTATTTTCTTACAGCTATTTATTAATTACCCTCAAATTATAGTTTTGAACGGCTGAAAATGACTGAATGATGAAAACTAATGTTTTTTTTTAAAGTTTTCCCAGGGTGTTTGTTTTTTTGCTTTTTTCAAGCAAATAGAATAAATCAGGTTATAATCAGAAACCATAATTTTTCACTGAACCTAATATTAAAAAATGTATTTTGAATGAAAGACACAGTAGCAGATTTTTTTTCAGTGTACAGAGCAAAAGCTTCTCCATTCCTTTCTGTATAATTTATACAGCCGCTCGGTGCACACTGTCATCATGTAGTTTATCTGGCTGACCCAGATATCTTCACTCATCAGCTGATGTGACCCGCTTGAGCCACACTACTTATCCAGACTGAGGCCTAGAATCCAGAAACCTTGGCTTAGATTGTGTATTTTTTTATAGCCAGGCAGCCATGGAGGATTCGGCTTAAAATAGTGGACTGCTTTAATGTTGCTCTCGACAGATGTGGCTATGAAGAGGGCACGGTGCGGGGCATTACATGTGGCAAAGTCGGACTTTATTCACCAGCTTCTCTTCAGCCGATCAGATTCAATTAGTGATATGAATGGATTAACCAAGAGTGTCCAGACATGAAATCTTGCAAACAGAAAAGAAGGCATAAATTGATAATGGAAATATTTTAAAATAGTTTAAGGGACATTTTACCAGAAACATACATTTTCACTAAATATGACAGGGCCTCACCTTTAAGCTTGTCCTCCTCAAAAAATCATACAAAACAAGCATAAAATCATACAATGCAATGATATAACACATTTTTGATCATTGTCAGCTTCTCCATCAAATGATGTCACTTTCTTTCAGTCATCATAGCCTTAAAGGGGTATTGCACGCATTTTATGTTAAATTTAATGCAAATGTGACAGAACTGATCGAAACCTGGCGACAATTTTAAATTTATTTGTATTTTATATTTGTACACTGTAAAAAATATGATCAATTTGTCCTGACAGCATATGTTTTTAGGTCATTGTAACTTATTAAACCAAGTTGATCATGTTCTGACTTAATTTTATAAGTTACATAAGTAGTTTTAAGCCAGTTTAACATAGCATAAGTTCAATGGACTCATAAGGTTAATTTGATTCAGCTTAACAAATGAAGGCAATCAGGGTTTTTTTTTTTACTGTGTAGTATTTATTTGTAGAATTTATTTATAATTTCATGTTTTTAATCACTTGATGTGAATGATAACAACTTAAACTTGCAATTTAATTGCTATATATTTTTTTCTTAATAACAGATTTTAGCATAGGGGTGACGCGGTGGTGCAGTAGGTAGTGCTGTCGCCTCACAGCAAGAAGGTCGCTGGTTTGAGCCTCGGCTGGGTCAGTTGTCCTTTCTGTGTGGAGTTTGCATAATCTCCCTGCGTTCGCGTGGGTTTCCTCCTGGTGCTGTATGTGTGTGTGAATGTGTTTCCCAGTGATGGGTTGCGACTGGAAGGGCATCCGCTGCGTAACACAAATCCTGGATGAGTTGGCGGTTCATTCCGCTGTGGCAACCCCGGATTAATAAAGGGACTAAGCCGAAAAGAAAAAATAAATGAATGAATGAATGAATTCTTACTGGATGAATAACATTTTAAAAATCCGTATCTTAAACGAATTTGATAATGAAATGTATGAAAATAATAATTTCATGAAAATAATGGAAAATACATTTTAACAATTATTTATCGCCTCCTCCTGGCATAACGATGCAATAATACAGTTACACTTTCAAACGTTGTTGCTGTTTCGATTTCTTAAAATAATACATGTGGGTTTATATCTGAATTACAAACTTTTATCACAATACTTCTGTGATATTTTGACTGGGCGCAATACAGAAACGACCATATATTATGTGGCTGAAATTACTTTTTAAAGATCTTAAAAAAGATCTGAATGCTGACCATAATTGCCAGAGTTTTATAGCTGAAACATTTGAGATTTTGAAATATTTTATTAACGATAAATAATGCAGTTAATTACCAATATATTTATTTACAGTGACCTGAAAACACAATTATGTGCAGGTGAATGGGCACTTTTATTTTTTAAATAGTGAATTAAGTGAATTAACAAAGAGCATTAAAATGTTCAAACACTTTTAAAACAAAAGTGATTGAACATTTTATTATTTTGACTATTGTTTTAGGCGAATTTGCCTACTGAGCTGCCATAACCGTAGTATGCACGCTAGTTACCCAGAATCCAAGGCTACGTTATTGTGGCTTGTTCAGCCAAAGTTAGCTAAGATAGCTAACGTGTGTGACAACAGTTTGATAATGCCGTTGTAGGTGATATTTCTTTGGTGTGTTTAATACCTGGAGATCTGGCATGTAAGGTAAGGTAATCTTTTAACATTTTAAGCCATGCCTAGTTAATTCTGGCCATACACACTAACATTTAGGTATTTTTTAGTAGGCTAACTAGTAAATTTTAGGAAAGCATATCATTTGTATTGAAGTTTAAAGTAATGTGAGCACAGAACTGAGACGAATGTACTTAGCTAAAATTTGTAGCAAACAAGCTCACAGTTTAGGTTTAATTACAGTAGTTTGCTGAGTGCACATTTTTAAGGAGCGTGTAGCTATTGATATATTTACACGTTTTGTTGTACTTTTGACACTTTATTTACATATTTTTGCTCATAAAATGTATAGGCAACATTTTTAAGATTTGTGTCTAAAATAATAATGACATGCTGGAGTGTTAGGCTACTAAACTGCTATTAATTTGTAGGAAAGAGTCAGACGTGGATGTTACATTTATAACAAAACCTCAACAGATTAAATTACAGGCTGCTTTTTTCTCAATCTTTTATTTATAATTGCTTTCACACTTTTGATTTGTCATATATTATTACTCCCAATGAAATATTAACTTTCCAAGTACATGAATAAAAGAAAATCATTCACTCAGGCGTTTGCACAATTAACAAGCGATTACTTTATTTCCAGAATTCTACATGAAAGAAAAACAACATTGATTTAACATTGAAACATTTCTTTGGTTGTGCTGACAGCTCTTATTCAACATTCATGTGAAACATGACAGTTTGACATATTTAAAACTTTGAATTAATTGGATCTTTGCGATGTGATGAAAAATTACAGCACAGTATGTTGTGCCCTACGAAAACTGATAAACCACAAAATCTATCCTGTTATCAACTAAACATTCAATGTGCCGTAATAACGGTGACAAATTCCAGGTGTGCAACCTCACATAAATAGTGTCATGAAAAAAATGATATAGCAGCATCTATTGAAATTCAGTGTTAAAAGCTAATTTAACATATCAGAGACTGACTTTAACATCATTTTCTCAAGGCTGATGCAAATAAGAAACTTCAAAAACTGTAAGAGCGTCTTCTGTCACCTCTCAAAATAAACTTTTAGATCTACAAGTGAATTTTATACATCTATGGTGCTCAAAGCCTTCTGAGAATCAACAGTTGAGGTTTTACTGTAGCTCGTAAACATGGCATTTTCACTGTAAACCGTCTTTCTTTAATGGTAAGACAGTGATTTTTCTCAGTTTTAGACAAAAGTGTTTCATTCAAATGTCATTATATAATATATAATGTCATCATTGTAGTCTTTGTCATTAGTCATTGTCTGTATGTATATGTATGTGTGTGTATGTGTATATGTGTATATATATATATATATATATATATATATATATATATATAAGATGTATATATATGTATATGTGTATATATATATATATATATATATATATATATATATATATATATATATATATATATATATAAAGATGTATATATATGTATATGTGTATATATATATATATATATATATATATATATATATATATATATATATATATATATATATATATATATATATAAAGATGTATATATATGTATATGTGTATATATATATATATATATATATATATATATATATATATATATCTATATAGATATATAGATATATATATATATATATATATATATATATATATATATATATATATATATATATATATCTATATAGATATATAGATAGATATATAGATATATAGATAGATATATAGATATATAGATAGATATATAGATAGATATAAGGAATATCCACAGTCAAGTTGACATCCTCTTTACATGCTGTATCTTCAAAGTGGGATGATTTCGTGTCCTACTTTTCTGTTCAAAGTCACACAGATACAGCTATCTGTCTCACTATGTCCTGATTAAAGAGAGACAGCCTTCTGCTGCAATCACTACATACTGTACCAACATCATGTAGTCTTTCCATGGCCATATGTAGCTCATATGCACAGAGGCACTTAAAAATACAGCCGGCTGTTCACTATCATTCTTGTCATTTAGATTTGTTTCCACTCTATCGGATAATGAAATGTCCATTTCTTACTATTGTGTGCTGTTGAGCAGGTCTCTAGACACTGTTGATTGGCCATTGAGTTCACATGCTCAACAGATATGACTTTGATTGGCTCCAGTTAAAAGCTGCAATTATCATACTGTAGTATCTGTCCACGAGCAGATATGGGAGAAAATCATTGACCAGGTTGCAAATTGCAGGGGTTTGATTCCCCTGACGAACGTCAAAACAAGACCTGGGTCTGCTCTTTAAAAAGATGGAAAATAGTTACTGATCAGTATTTTAAATAATAATAGTATTAATACATATAACAGGTAATATAAATATACACCATCATGTCCAGCAGGCTTTACAGGTAAATCTGAAAGTCTGACCACTGGCAGATCTAGATGTTTAAGTGCTAGTCTGATTTCAACATGATGTTTATAGAAGAAGGTTAATAGCCTTGATCTTCACATTATTCTCAATTTGTGCACATCCTAAATTACAAACTGTTAACAGGCACAGCAATAATTAATCTCTGCTTTCGTTTTGCTTTGAAACTAAAGTGGTCGGAACATAAAATTATTGGACTTCATTCTCTGGAACCTTCTCAAGCAGTGGACTTGTACACTTGTACACAACTTATTAACATACGCTGTAAAAAATGCTGGCTTTCATACAATTCCTTCATGTTGTCCCAACATAAATCGATTAGTTTAACTTAATAGTTTTTATAAATTTTAGTGGATTGAACATGAAACGATTAAGTTCCCTCCCAGAAAAAATCTCAAGAATTGTGTTGATTCAGCTCATTTTAAATAAGTAGTGTGAACAAGCAACAAAAATACTTTTTTGAGTGTAAAGGTGACCTGATTTCAACTCTCCTCGATGCCCACACCATCCAAAATGCTTCTGGCTACTTTGACGCTCTCACCGGGGGTGCTGTGAATGCACAATAAATGTTCAAAACACACTTTTTTTTGCAAAATAGGTGTTTGTATCTACATATAGCCTAAACGTGCAAGTAAAATTAGACTCAAACACTTATTTATTTTTTTAAATTATTTGATGTTTGTTTAAACTACTTATTTAAAATAAGTGATGTAGTAGTTAGTGCGTCAACACGTGGACTTCGGTGCTCATGGCGACCTGAGTTCGATTCTTGCTTCGCAGTCCTATGCCGATACTTCCCCTCTCTCTGCTCCCCATGCTTTCCTGTCAATACTGTATACTGTCCTGTCCAATAAAGGTGAAAATGCCAAAAAAATACAACACAATTCTTGAGGTTTCTTGAGACAACCTAATTCTTTTATGTTCAATCCACAATATTTGTTAAAACTAACAAGTTAACTTATTTCCAACACAAATTGATTGTATAGAACCCAGCATTTTTACAGTGTGGTGTGTATTTGAATAGGTGCCAATGCTTGCACAAGGAAGTTAACCAGTAAAATGGATAGCATGGTCTTTTATGATGTTCCATTTATTTGTAAAGAAATGCAAACTTGTCATCATTCAGCAAAATTCTGCATTTTAAATACAGTTCATCTTTGAGAATAACCCATCAGTTAAAATAACCCATACTGTATACTGTTGAAATAACCCAGATCACTATACGTCAGAATCCACTTCTTTTCCCTCAAAATACTGAAATCTTTTGATTGACCAATGAGATGATTGATTAAAATTAATTAATTTGGTTCACGAAAGCATGCATCTGTATTACATCAACTACTGAAAAAAAAGTCAGTGTAAAATTCACACACTAATAGATAAACAGATAGATGCAGCTTTGAAATGCTCCAGTTTGTATCTGTGTAAGTGTTTAGTGATGAGCTTGAAGCGGTGGTCATTGTAGCCAATCACAGTCATGTTTGAGCAGTTGAACTTATCAATCAACAGTGTTCAAGAATCCACTCTGCAGAGCTCAAAATACAAGTGGTATATGCTGGTATTGTCACATTTTTTACATTTCAGAATCGGTACTGATTGGTATCAAAGCTGGTACTTTTGACAACCTTAAATAAATTTTAGATCATACCAATCCTTAAGTTTCTGAAAATAAAGAATAATACGCTAGTGTGCTCTTGGATAAGACACTGTATTTCTGGGTAATAAATTGTCATACCTGCAATATTTGCATTTTTCAGAGCAAAGTTTACAGGAACAAGATGCCTTCGAGAATTGACAGTGACCTCAGATCACCATCTTCAAAAAATCACGGTTGGTCAAAGTAATTTCATCAACAAGTACATTGTTATTATTCTGCTACTGTGTTTTACAGTACAGTGTTTTCTAGAAAAGGTGTCTTCTTCAGTAGGACTGCTTTCTTTTTATTTAGAGATCCTTTAATTTATCAGCTTGTAATCACATTTTAGTACTCAAAAGGTAGTGGCTGAATTAAAGAATTTTAACACAGTTTAAAGCAAAGATGCTGGCAAAATGAACAAAAAAGTCTCACAAATTCAAAATAAGGAGACAAAAAATGCTTCTTGAAGTGAACTGTTTTGCTGCTTTTGTGATTGAAGTCAAATGTTTAAATGAAAGAACTATAAATTCATGGTGCTGACTTTTGATCTGCAGGATCCGATTGAGCATTTTTTTACATGCCTTTTTATTTTTGCAATGGTCTCATCTTTTCATACTTTTGTACCCTTAAAAAGGGTTGGCAAATCCTGTAAGCACGGTCTAGCATAATTATTAATAATTATAATAATTAATTAATTGTCCCAGTAACGTATCAAAAATTTAAGTATATTTAAAGTAAGCTACTAGAACACGAACCATGAATTTATTTATATTGGTTATAATCAATATTTATATTTTATTTAATTCTAAATATCTGTTTAATTTGTTACGATTTAAACTTTTTATTTATTTTCTTATTTGCAAATAATGCAGATAAATATCAAATACAGAGCATGAACATAAAAGCAGAACAATAAATAAATAAATACAATTATAAATATAAATTGAGTAAATAAACCAACCTAAAACATAAAAAAGAGGGTGCATGGTTGCCAATATCATAGCCCTAATATCATTTTGTTTCATTACATGTTTGCTAACATTGTGGGTTACAGAAATTCAGAAAGTGTTCAGAACTTAAAATAAGTTAAAATAAGAAATAAGTTTAGTCTATTTCATTTTTTATTTAAAATATTTTTAATAATCATGCCTATTCCATGCGATAAACAAAACAACGTATGCAAATACAGTATTGTGCCATACACATTAGACCAGGGCTATTTAATTGGCGGCCCGCAGAACTTGGCCCCCAAGGCAATTTGTTCTGGCCCTCCAAATAGCGTGACCATCAAAAATAAATTTAGTTCAGTCGAAAAATGGCCGCTATAGTTATGAAGTGACATGCGTCTGTTCAATAAAGCACGAGCTGCAGTTGAAGGCTGTGCAGAGGGTGAATCATCTGACATTAAGCGAGTGTTGCGACCAGCCAAAAACATTTGGATATGTTTGTAGAAAAGACCTTTTGTTCAATGCACTGATATCGTTATTAGGGATGCAATGATTAGCTGATTTCATTATTAACTGCACTTTAATTCGTCACGGTTAATCTATCTTAAAGGCTTCTCAACGCCGCGTTTCTGTTGCACGGAATAAAACTGCTGCAACTAAAGCTTATGCCACATGTGCGCTAGTTTAAAGTTCCGAACTTATACACCAAGGCTAATACGCACGCACACGGGATTAACTATAGCAGCGCGCTGTTCTCATATCGTGTCTTTTCCGCGAGCAAATTTATTTCCAATGTAAGAATATATGCCAATATACATGCGTAAGTGGAGCGACGCCCAGTAGAAAACATCTCACACTGTAGCATGGCTTTCAGTGCAATGTAAACAAAAGATATGTTAGACAAATTATTACAAATTATTAAAATGTTTATGTTTGTATGAACCAAAATGATAACAACAGTTAATTAAAATACTTAGCTATTCTTTGGCTTAAAATAACATTAGACATGAAAACCGTGAAACAATGATTATTCTTCAGACAATCAAAATCTATAATCTTTGCATCCTTAATTGTTATGCAGTATAAAACATAACATATGAATGTATCTGAACGTAGAAGAAGACTAAAGCAATGCATTGCTTTTGGTGTGTTTTGAAATACAAAATGTAAATATGTTTGTAAAAAAAGCCACATTGTACAATGCACTGATATTATGTAGTTTCAAATACAAAATATTAACATTTTAATATAGAAAATCCAACATGGGTGTCTTTAGGAGCAAAAATACAACATATGGGCTCTTATATGCTGTTCTGTCATCACTCGTATTGCAAGTCATATCTCTCCGGCCCCTTATTTGGGATGCTTTTGACATGGGCCCCCATGACAAACTAATTGAATAGCCCTGCATTAGACTTTAGGCCATGCTTAAAATGCAAATGCTTTACCATTTATATTCACAAAGAGATTCTTGCAGTTTTAAAAATTATGAAGACCACTGATCTAGAATAATAAAATAAATACTGTAAAACACTGTATACATTAACTGTACACAAGTAGCAAAATTGCTTTTGGCTTAACCTGTGCATAAAACGTCAACATAGACATACACTATTGAATTAACTACAGTACATCTAAGAACTCCCAGTTAAGAGTTTCAATTAACTAAAGACATATACTCGAGAAGTCTTAGTCAAGTATACAGAGAAAGCTTTTCATTATTTAGTGGCTGTTGGCTTTCGTGTGCCTTCATTTCTTAATGTCTCTTTCAATTCTATGAGGATCTTCTCATTGGCTAAGATAGGAATCGGATTCGGTCCAAATGGCGTCCTCCTGTTTTCTAATGGCCATGCATACAAATGCAGAAAGATTGCAGACCCCGGTAGAACCCAGACACACTACACATAATCTTATTAGCAGGAAATGGCCTGGACCGAAAGATAAGGGCCCTTAGTGAATGTGCACTGCTAGATTTCTTTCTGTAATGGGATCATATACTCTGACATAGAAAAATAAATATCTCGAGTAATTAGAGCAATGCTTAAATAATTAAAGCAGTTCTAAATTTGCTCTGGCGTTGAGGAGTCTTATGTACAATAAGAAAAAAACATATATCATTTTCCCTGCAACGAATGTAAACAGATGATTTAAGATCTTCATTATTAATAGTAATAATAATAATAAAATAAATCTAACCACTAACACATTTTTGACAGGCATTTATGCATTAAATATATTCCCAAATGTACATTGATTATTTTGTTTTGATGTAATTGCATATTCATTTTTGTCAAAATTTAAAAAAATATGATCTAATTCAAATGCCATTTGATGGAGGACTGGAAAACATCCATAATTTGTTAAGTATCTGTTATGGTCTAAGTGGATAGCTTAGATAACAGCAGCAGCTCTGTGTTTACAGCAGTTCATAAGCAGTTTTTAGTGCCCGGGCTGGATGGGTCTGTCATCCAGCTACTGACCGCCTGCTCTGGCTTTCTGCTGCAGTAACGCTGCCCGCTGCTCCATCATGGCTCTCATCATGGTGGGGTTAATAGCTGGACTCATAGCAGGGGACATGGGTCGCAGCGGATACTGACTGGATTTTGAACTCATTAAAACACACTGGAAGTATGGTATCTTGCCTGTAATACAACAAACAGAGTCAATCAACCAATCGTTCAACCAATCAGTCATTCGTTCAGTCTGTCGATCAATCGTTCAATCAGTCAATCAATCAATCAATCATTCAATCAGTCAATCAATCAATCATTCAATCAGTCAATCAATCAATCGTTCAACCAGTCAGTCAGTCGTTCAATCAGTCAATTGATCATTCAATCGATCGTTCAATCAATCATTCAATCAATCTTTCAATCAGTAAGTCAATCGTTCAATCAGTCAGTCAATCCTTCAATCAGTCAGTCAATCGGTCAGTCAATGCCTCAATCAGTCAGTCAACTGTTCAATCAATCAGTCAATCAATCAGTCAATCGATTATTCAATCAATCATTCAATCAGACAATCAATCATTCAATCAGTCAATCAATTGTTTAACCAGTCAGTCAATCATTCAGTCAATCCATCGTTCAATCAGTCAGTCAATCGTTCAATCAGTCAATCAATCTTTCAATCAGTCAATCAATTGTTTAACCAGTCAGTCAATCATTCAATCAGTCAATCAATCGTTTAATAAGTCAATCATTTGTTCAACCTGTCAGTCAATTGTTCAACCAGTCAGTCAATCGTTCAATCAGTTAAACCATTGTTCAATCAGTTAGTCAATCGTTCAATCAGCCAGTCAATTGTTCAATCAGTCAACCAATCAGTCAATCAATTGTTCAATCAGTTAGTCAGTCGTTCAATCAGTCAGTCAGTCGTTCAGCCTGTCAACCAGTCAGTCAATCGTTCAATCAGTCAGTCTATCGTCCAGTCTGTCAACCAGTCAGTCAATCGTTCAACCAGTCAGTCAATCGTTCAATCAGTTAATCCATTTTCTATCAGTTAGTCAGTTGTTCAATCACTCAGTCAATCGTTTAATCAGTCAGTCAATCGTTCAATCAGTCAGTCAATCGTTTAATCAGTCAACCAATCAGTCAATCAATTCTTCAGTCAGTTAGTCAGTCATTCAATCAGTCAGTCAATTGTTCAATCAGTCAATCAATCGTTCAATCAGTCAGTCAGTCAGTCAATCGTTCAATCAGCCAGTCAATCGTTCCAATCAATCAATCAATCAATCAATCAATCAATCAATCAATCAATCAATCAATCAATCAATCAATCAATCAATCAATCAATCATGCAACCAGTCAGTCAATCATTCAATCGTGCAACCAGTCAGTCAATCATTCAATTAATCAATTGTTCAATCAGTCAATTGATCATTTAATCGATTGTTCAATCAGTCAGTCAATCGTTCAATCAGTCAATCATTCAATCAGTCAATCAGTCAGTCAATCGTCTATAATTGAATATAACTATATACTAATTAATTAACAACATCTAAAAAACCTGTTACAGGATACTATTTCTATAGAAAAAGCATTATGGTGTTGATCAAGTAAGGATTTGCAACAGTAGGTTCACTTACCTGGCTTTTTGCCCTCCGTCACATTTTCTTCCACTTTCAACTCTTCTAATTAAAGAAAATTAGAGACAAGGAGAGAGAAAGTGAAATTGAGCAACAATAGATTAATTTCAGCATATAATATGAAACGCTGTAATAGAAAATCTTAAGGTGACGGACAAGGACTTTCAGTTAATGATTAAATGTCTGTTAATGTGACACTTAGTTATCAGTTGTTATGAGGTGACATGACAAAGCTCAGTTCTCAGAGGAACAGTTTTTACATGTGGCAGACCCTGATATCTGCAAATACCCACTGAGGAAGAGCTGAGGACTTGAATTTTAAAGTAATGACCTTCAAAAGTTACTTTAAGTGGATGAAAACCAAGCTTTCGAATAGTGGCTTATGGGTTTTATATCCTTAAAGGGGATCTATTACACAAAAATAACTTTTATTAGGGGATTAAGCACAGTTGTGAGTATAGCCAGCCTCTAATAGTAAAAAGTAATTAACTAATTGTTTTGTAATCACACTTCATAAAAACAGTAGGCAGAAATATTTTGATTGACATTCTCCCTTTGTACATGTCAATAGAGGGGGAAAGCCCCACCTATTTGTGATGATCTCACCCTCATTAGTATAAACAGCCCTGAGTGAGAAGCATCCGTCTGACTGATGCACTCTACTTTTTAACATAATAAAAAACAGTAAATTTAGTCCAGTAAATGTTGATAATCCTAAATAATAATAAAACATTTATAGTTATTCATAACGATCCTAAAAGATTTCTCAGATAAAAGTATTTAAATCATTAAAACAGACAGCAGAAGTAGTAGTAGATTCTGTACAACACAAACAAGCATTTAAAAAAGTGTGGTATTTTGCACAATTTTGTTTCTTGATTTATTATATCTGCTGAAAAACAAGACAAAAACTCAGGTCAGGGTTATCTGCTGGAGTGCACATGAAACTCCAGCCAGCTGTATGTGCTACCTGCTATTCCCCTGAACTACAACTACATGATGCTTTGCCCCAATCAACACCCACTACAGCAGATGTTTGTTAACAGTCAGGCCTGACACACACACACACACACACACACGCACACGCACACGCACACGCACACACACACACACACACACACACACACACACACACACACACCTGTAGATCAGTCACACTGATTACACTTAGTATACAGTGTAAACCCTCCAGTAGGGCTGTGCGATTTGAGGAAAATATTTTATTGCTATTTAATTTTATTTATTTATTAATAGTTGGACCGATGTTGCGATTTTGATTGGATTTGCGAATTTAATTTTGTAGTCAAGCTTCAGCTCAATAATCTGTATTGTAGCTTCTTACTGCTAAAATGTAGCTTCTGTAAACAAGTTTAGCTCAAATTAGGGAGATAGTGTAGCTTATACAAACAAAAAAATAATAATTATAAAAATACAGAACACTCAGCAAACTAACATGGCTGAAACAACTTTGAATTTGTACTTTTCTGTTGCTTGCTGCTAGATTGAGGGTCACTGGCAATACTTTTAGTTGACTTTTTAGTAAGACACTCCTTATATAGCTGCCTGTGGTGCTTTATTAGGTGCTGGTTGTTGTTTTTTTATCGTGCTGTGGCAACAATTCTTACAAATTACCTGTTTTTGTTCGATGTCTGTGACTTTAAAACCAAAATATTTCCTTATTACCGATGTTCTGTTATTTTTGACATGAATTCGTCTATTAATGCTTCTGAAGCAGCAGATGCCATCATCCCACTCATAAGCACTTTCCTGCTTGTTTATTTATTTATTTATTTTTTATTGGGGCTTTCCGCATAGTTCAGTTACGCAATTCTGATTGGGTAAAATGAAAGTGTGCTCACTCAATTGGTTAGGAAGGTCACACACCAATGGCAGTCACGCATTTGCTCTGGGCGGGGGAAATTAAACAATACATATGTATATTTCATATCTCAGTCTCTTGCGATTAGCTAATTGCAATGTTTCAAATCACGATTGCGATTTGATTCTGATTAATCACACAGCCCTACCCTCCAGTCACTCTCTCACATTGGTGAGTGTTTCAAAGCGTTTCAATTGTTTTTGCTTTGTTTGTGTTTTTGACTGGTTGGACTGTTTCTATTGTTTTTTTGATTGTTTGCTGTCTCTCTAGACCCTTTATCCTGTTGTAGAGATTATGATTTTGGATTTACTTTGCTGTTGTTATTGCCTGTCTAACTACTCTTAATAAAACTGCTTAGATTCAACCCATCTTCACGTCTTTCCATTCGCAACACTTCTTCATAGGGTTGGGCGATATGGCAAAAATACAATCTCAGTTAGGCTTGGGCGATGTCGACCAATTTGGCATCGTAAGATGTCTAATGTGAAATATCGCGATGGACGATGGCATTGTCGTCATAGGTGGTGGTGAATTAATTATTTATGAATAATTTGTAGCCTACTGTTTCAACTACCTGACCCACATGGTCTTGGTTTTACCCATAACCAAATCATGTATAAATAAGGATAAGTTACACGCAAATTGCCACCTGTCAAACACTTTTTTCTGCTGGACTTGGGCATGAATAGGCAGAGTGATCTGTGTCATTATAATGGCGTTGGCAAACTTGGTTGGTAAAAAAAGGTGCACAACCAACAGGAACCAACCAACAGTATCTGAGGTTTTCACTAATATTACTAATTACAAGAGTGAAAGCGAAAGATTGAAGCAGTGTGCTGATGCTGTGACACGTTAACTGATAGATTCAAAAGACAGAGGAGTCATAAGATAGAGACAAGATTAATTAAAGGTGCAGTATGTGATTGTCTTCAGAAACATTTTTTGTTGTGCTGGTTGAAAGTTTCTTCACATTCCGATAGTAATGACTAAAGTAAATAACCAAAATTTGTTTATTTGTATTTTTATAATCTGTGCGGCATAAGACAAAAAAATGTTCATCCAGTTAAATAGTGTCGGGCCGACATCGCCCATAATTCCGATATGTTGCTCAAACTCTCTGTCAGCAAATGCAAATTTGAAATAGTGTGCAGCTGTTTACGTGCAGATGTGCCGTTTGTGCACACACGCGCTGTGGGTTGATGTGAGAGAGAGAGAGAGAGAGAGAGAGAAAGCAAGAGCGGTAAAAACATGATAAATCAAAACTTTAAAATCCTGAATCAACATTGGAGTTACTTTTGTACACTGGAGGAAGGATGACACCATGACTGAAGTATTTCTCTTAGACAGGTAAAGTTTTGTTAAAAACAAATTCAGCTTCACGCAAAACTGATGTAGATGTTGTTACAAATGGGTTATATGCACAGAAGTGTTCAGCCACAGAAATCTTCCGGCGATAGATTGATGTGACAATTTTCAGTTTCATAAGGGACATTTACAGCATTGATAATGTAGATTTTTATTTAGTTTAACAACAAAACATAAGTAAACAGCGCTATTCCATCTAGCCTGCTCTACCTGTGAAGTTTGTTTTATATTCACATTGGTTCATTTTTGAACAATGACAACCTGTGACACGCTCCCTATATTGTTTACCACTACTCTGAATATTCAGTCTGAAATAGTATAAGTATGGCTTAGTAATGAGTGTAATTCCTGCACGCTGCCAGCCAAACACTAGTCGCTGAGTGAGGGTTCCGCTGTCATCTTGAAGGTGCGCATGCTTGTATTTCAGGAGGCGTAGCTTTGAATGGCAGGGGAGGGACTGTGTTTCAGAGATTTATGCTAGCCGGTTAGCATTGTCGCAGATCACCTACTGCACCTTTAAATATCACGTTTAACAACTATAGTGAGACGCGACCCAGCGGTACATCCTTAATAAACTGTCTGACGTGCACTGCCCTGTGGGGTTTTTTGCTCAAAGCACCCACTGACTGCCTGGAGCTCAGACGACGGTCACAAGATGTGCATTTTTAGCAGTATAGTGTGGACGGAGGGCTGTTCAGAAATGCTAGATGAAACACCAGTGAATGTGGATCGTTTTGTTCTAAAATGCCATTTTAAAACTAAGACGTATTAGTGTAAACGGGGACTAAGTGAGTATTTTTTGCGAGTGGGTTTGCAACGGAGGCGGGGCAGAGGATTGCGATGCCGGCTCAGCATCGTGATTTCTGTCAGCCATCGGCAATGGACGATGGCATCGTCTATCGACCCAACCCTAATCTCAATAATTATTTTCTATATTGAACGGTAACAATATATATTTCAATATAAGCATAATGCAATACAATAATTAGCGGGTCCATTAAATTGCAAAACATTTTCAGTCAATTAATTCATCGGTGGCCGAAAATTTGGTACATCTTCAAAATCAACGACAGTTTTAGATTTCCGTTGTTGCACATTTCTGCTGCGTGATTGGCTATAAATATAGAGTAAAAAAATCCAGAGCTTGTCATTGTTATTGACATAAATTTTATCGCGATTTTGATATAATATCGTTTATCGCCCCAGCCCTACTGCTTCAATTTATTCATTTTTTTAATTCTGCAGGAAATACCTTCTTGTTAAAATGTACTGCAAGTGGTTTGTGAAATAGAGTCTTTTTTTTTTGCTGTAATAACACGCTGAAGTAGAACAACGGTTAGTACATTTGACCTTCAGTCTCTGAACATTCAAGTCAAGCAATTTGTGTTGTAAAAAAAAAAACTAGTCAGGTGTTACAGTGGAAAAGTGACATTAGGAGTTCACGCAGGGCAAAGCAGCAGCAGCATTAGTGTATTAATAGCTGCATTTAATTTCACTATTTCACTAATGCTGTTTAAAAATAGCTTAATCTCTTTGGTATAAGCAGGAACCACAGAATAGTCCAAGTGTGGTTCGTTGATTTTACAGTGAATAGTTGAGCCTGAGTTATTGAAATGGTGATGTTAATATATTTGGTGAATATAGAATTGTACCTCAGTGTCGCCTGAAGGTTTTTGAAGTTCTCCCAATTTCTATAATATGCAGGTATATATGCAGGATCACTATGATGATGCTTAGCAAATTTATTTCAAAATGTAATCTGTAAACTGCTTACACAAATGGATGCATTATCGATTTGCGCACAGGCTTAATGTAATGCTTTAATGGAAGCTTCACACCATCCTCACAGATGACAGAAAGTATCTAAACTCACTGGCTGCTGCTGGTGCTTCAGCTGCTGGTTCCTCTGAAGAGAAAACAAATGAGGACAGAATTATGATTAGCGGAGATTAACCTGTAAAGGAATGGAACACTTAGGCTCCGTTCCAAAGCGTAGAAATATCTTGCCGCCTACTTATATTCTAACTGAAATAGAAGCTTAGAAGTGACTGATTTGGAAAGCTCATCATAAGCAATTTCCAAATAGCTAATCACACTTTTTAGAGTTAGTCTTTTACACATTTCTGAGCTAACAGTTGCATTTATTTAAAATCAGGAATTTTTTGAATAAATGTTGTATGTAATAAAAAATGAAGAAAAAAACAGCTTGTTAGCTCCTTAAGAAATAATATTTCATTGTATCCACAGAACAAACCATTGTTGTCCAGTGGCTTGCCTAATATACCTAATTAACTCAGTTAAGCCTTTAAATTGCATTATAAGGTGAATACTTGTGTCTTGTAAAATAACTAGTAAATTAGTATGTGTTGTCATCATGGCAAAGACAAAATAAATTAGTTATAAAAACTAGGACTGCACAATATATTGTTTCAGCATTGATATCACAATGTGTGCATTCGCAATAGTCAAATTGGAGGGTCTGCAATGTTGAGTTAGGATTATAGTTTAGAATTATATTGGGATTATTTAGCCACATTTCAAAATAAGTTTGCACTATACTGAAATTCGATACCAATCGATACTGAAATTTTAAAAACGTCCATTTCCTGCTGACATTTGAGCGCTACTGAGCACGTTCTTAAACAGTGCTGATTTTCCATTGTGTTCACATGTTCAACAGAAATGACTGATTGGCCGTGAAGCTCATCAGTTCACCAAACTCACTGCTGTTAACTGAGTGTAACCACAGATACAGGGACACTGGAGCGTTTTAAAGCTGCAATTCATCAGCGGATCGCTCGCATGTCAGCTTATAGACAAACCAGCTAATGACTTTGAAACACTCCAGGGTCCCTGTCTCTGTGGTTACACTAAGTAAACAGCATACCTGTCAACATTGAGATGTGAAAATATAGGGATATGCCCACCATCTTTTCTACACTGTATAGCTTACACATTCTGATTAAAGAGCACTGAATGAATTTCTCATTTATTTAGATTTTTCGATTGATTATATTAACAGAGGTGTCACTTTAAAAATGCACAGATCTATAATGAAAGCATTTGATTGCTTTCCTAAGTTTTTATGATCATTTAGGACAGTTTTAGTTGTGTTCGAAAAAAAAAACATACCATGATCGACATCTTTAGATGTTGTTATTATGTGTATATGTCTGTTCAAACACGCACCCATAACCCAGACTTTCGCTCCGCTTCAAATCGCGTGTACACTATCTGTACAGATATTTTGATTTGATTTACGATTTAATTCAAGCTTCAAGATTATTTTAATTTAATTCAAGCTTCAGCTCAATAATCTGTAAGCTGTGGCAACAGTTCTGTGGCAGCTTTTACAAATTACCTGTTTTTGTTCTGTGTCTGTGTCTTTGAAACCAAAATATTACCATATTACCAATGCTGTTTTTCTTTAATATTAATTAGTCTATTAATGCTTCTGAAGCAGCAGACGCCGTAATCCCACTTGTCCGCGCTTTCCTGATTGTTTTCTTTTTTTTAATTGGCATAGTTCAGTTGCACAATTCTGATTGGGCAGAACGAAAGTTTGCTCACTCAATTGGCTAGTTATAAAGCCCCGGTCAGATCACACGATTTCGGCACGATTTCCTTGACGTAGGGTGTCGTGGGTAGTCGTAAAGGACAAATGAGCATTGTGACACAAGATTCAATCGTTTCTTTATGTGTAATGGAATATAATATAATATAATATAATATAATATAATATAATATAATATAATATAATATAATATAATATAATATAATATAATATAATATAATATAATATAATATAATATAATATGAATTAACCGCCAAACAAAAATTCTTGAGTCAGATGTTTGAAATGAAATGGTTACACTGTTAAAAAAAACATTCTCCATTTCTTGAGTTCATCTTTGTGTGTTTTGTTAGGGTAAATAAAAATTGACAGGCTTTTGCTTTTTTGGCTGGCTTATCTTATCATTGCACAGCCTACATAGTTAGAAACTAGAGCAATACTGTACTTTGTTCCTACCTTTGGTTTCTTCAGATGTTTTCTTCTCAGCAGGTTCAGGTTTTTCTGGAAGTAATGGAAAATAGGACTTGTCACATTAAGTTCTTTCAATCTACCATGCGTTCACATTTACACTTGAATGTGACGCCTACATAAATATCGCACTTCAGGTGTTCATGCTAAGTCTTAAGTCATGTTTAAAATCATAGTTATTTCTAATCTTTGTGTCAGAAACACATGTTCAGTTATGTGATTACACAGTCAATGCACTTTTTGTCATAAAAATCGAGAAATTCTGTCATGAATTTATTTATACTTCTTGACAGATACAATTTTCTTGTGGTAACTGGAGTCAATTTTAATTTCTTTTTTTTGGTGGCTTGATCTAGAGCTGTACAATATTGGGGAAAAAATCACATTGCATTATTTTGTTTTTCTGAAATACACGAAGTTTACTTGATTACACTTGATTATTAGCCCCCCTTTGATTTTTCTATTTTAAATATTTCCCAAATGATGTTTAACAGCAAGGAAATGTTCACAGTATGTCTGATAATATTTTTTTCTTCTGGAGAAAGTTAGAGAAGGCTAGAATAAAAGCAGTTTTTAATTTTTTTAAAATATCTAGTCAAATATTATGTACTGTCATCATGGCAAAGATTAAATAAATCAGTTATTAGAGATGAGTTATTAAAACTATTATACATAGAAATGTGTTGAAAAAAATCTTCTCTCCATTAAACAGAAATTAGGGTAAAAGATAAACAGGGGGGGGGGGGGGCTAATAATTCAGGGGGTTTAATAATTCTGACTTCAACTGTATAAATTGCGATATGAAATATATTTCACCACACTGCAAAAATGTTTTTCCTTACTTAAACTTTTTGTCTTGTTTCTAGTCCAAATATCTAAAAATTCATTTTCTAGTAGTAGTTTTTCTCTAAAACAAGCAAATTAAGCTGCCAATGGGGTAAGAAAAATAATCTTATGTCAAATGGAAAAACAAGATTATTTTGCTTACCCCATTGGTGGATTATTTTGCTTGTTCTAAGGAAAAACTAACCTAATATTGGAATATTATTTCTGAAAACAAGACAAAACTCTTTGCTTGTCTAGAAAAGGCTTAGTTACAATATATACGAATTTTTAGATATGTGGACTAGAAACAAGACAAAAAATCCAAGCAAGTAAAGCATTTTTTTGCAGTGCAGATGGATTGAATATCTCCATTTGAGCAGAATTCATTATTCCAAAATGGTTAGGGTGATGGAGTGCATTTGCAGGAATTATTATTAACTAGTTAAATTCAAGTTTAAACCAGATTTTTAGGGGAAAAAATAGTAAAAAAAAATGCTTTATCTGCTACTTTTTTCTGCTAAGTCTAATGCCTCTTTCACGACTTTGTAGCTACCTGTTGCTCTGGGTGGCAACCTGCTGCAAACGCTTTGCCGCTGCGAGTTGCTCGTAGTGTGAATGAGGCTTTATTGGCATTGGACACAAATATTTCAAAATCTAATGTAAAATGACGCTTGGCAGCCTTCACTATTAGCTACAAATGTTATTATTTCTTGTGGCTGAATGCTTTAAACTAACTTGATATGTTTAACAGAAAAAAAACTAATGCAAATTATAAACTTTAAATCCACAATGGTTAAACTCCTGGTCAACAATAACCCATACTTGACATTGAAGATCATGCGATGTGACCATTGCAGATGTGCACATTGCAATATCAATGCTTAAACTATATATTGTGCAGCCCTAGCTTGATCCACCTTATAGTGATCTATGTAGTTAGTTCCCGACGCTTTTACAAAAACAAGGAAATCATGTACCAGTATTCACATAACAATGGGAACACTGGGAAATTCATGAAAAAAAAAACAATTTTCTAAATTTTTAGTTGAAAATGTCCTTCTTTGAGAATACATTATTGTAGAAACCTCCTGTAGATCAAATTTCAGTCTTGTTTGCCATGAAAATTTTTGTCTCTTTTATCAGTCTTTCAGTCTTTTTGATTGAAATAGTCATTAAACTTACCTGCAACTTTTTCTTTAATGGCTTGTTTGGCTTTAGGCATTGATGTAGACTTCTTCTTAACTAGTGATCAAACATAAATATATTACACTGATGCTATTATACATTAAGACACTGCTAATATGTACATACATACATTACATACAGTGCATCCGGAAAGTATTCATAGCGCTTCACTTTTTCCACATTTTATGTTACAGCTTTATTTCAAAATGGATTAAATTCATTAATTTAATCAAAATTCTACACGCAATACCCCATAATGACAATGTGAAAACAGATTTTTTTAAATTGTTGCAAATTCAATAAAAATGAAGGAATTCCAGTCACTGCTGCTGAAAAACATCCCCACAGCATGATGCTGCCACCACCATGCTTCACTGTAGGGATGGTATTAGCCTAGTGATAAGCGGTGCCTGGTTTTCTTCGAATGTAATGACTGGCATTCACTCCAAAGAGTTCAATTTTAGTCTCTTCAGAGCATAGCATTTTGTTTCTTATGGTCTGAGAGTCCTTTAGATGCCTTTTGGCAAATTGCAGGTGGGGAGTGGCTTCCGTCTTGCCACTCTACCATTCAGGCCTGCTTGGTGGATTGCTACACAGACGGTTGTCCTTCTGTAAGGTTCTCCTCTCTCCACAGAAGAATGCTGAAGCTCAGACAACAGAGATCACGTCTTTGACTAAAACCCTTCCCCCCCGGTCGGCCAGCTTCAGGAAGAGTCCTGGTGGTTCCAAACGTCTTCCACTTATGGATGATGGAGGTCACTGTGCTCATTGAAACTTTCAGAGCAGCAGAAATTTTCCTGTAACCTTCCCCAGCATTGTGCATCGAGACAATCCTGTCTCGGAGGTCTACAGACAATTTTTTTGTCTTCATGCTTGGTTTGTGCTTTGACATGCACTGTCAACCCTGGGACCTTAAATAGACAGGTGTATGCCTTTTCAAATCATGTCCAATCAACAGAATTTACCACAGATGAACTCCAATTAAGCTGCTGAAACATCTCAAGAATGATCAGAGGAAACAGAATGTTCCTGAGCTCAATTTAGAGCTTCACAGCAAAGGCTGTGAATACTTATGTACTTGTGACTTTTCAGATTTTTTTATTTTTTTAATACATTTGCAACCATTTCAAAAAATCTTTATTCACATTGTCATTATTAAAAATGTGGAAAAAGTGAAGCGCTATGAATACTGTCCAGATGCACTGTACATGCATGCATAAAATTGTGTTTATAATTATTGACACCCTTATTAAATATGAGAAAATTTTTGAAATTAAATTTTAACTGTTTTTGCTTTTAATCTTGCATAAAGACATCACAAAAACACATGACCTTTAGTTAAAATTACTAATTGAAAATGCACTTATCACTGCTGGTTGTCACTTTTTGCACCACTTTGATTTTACTTGACATTTAAGGCCTATTTAAAAGTTATTGGGTCGATATTTTAACATTTTAATTTTGGAGCTAAATGCAATTTTAAACATCACTGTTTTATCCCCTTATTTATCCCTGTACTTGCTGGTTACAACTGAAATGACTAGCTATTACAGTATACATTAAAGAAAAGTATAAATTATCAACAGATTAAAATATTAAGTGAGGGGGTTCTTTATATCGGAAACGCCTAAATATGAGCATCAGTAGATCTGAAAATATAAAATAAATTAACTTACCCTCTGCAGTGGGCTTCAATACCTTTGCAGATTTTTCTTCTTCACATGTAGACACAAAAAAGAATGTATTATGACATTTATTATATTTATCAATATCCAAACTTCGCTTCTTGAGGACAAGTTTCATAAGACTGGATTTTATCTAATGATGTTTCAGAGATTTTGTGGTATCAAACCAAATAGCATATTGAGAAATGTTAAAGTAAACAGTTGTTTTCATCTGCCCTTCAGAAATCTACAGAAGTGTTGAGAAGCAATCCAGAATTCAACTAAAGGTAAAAGAAGTAGGAGGGATCGCTAAACTGTACTCTTGGCAAAAACTCTGTACCACTTTTTTATTCCTGTACTTGCTGGTTACAACTGAAATGCCTAGCTATTACAGTATATATCAGATAAGAGTATAAAATATCAACTGATTAAAATATTATATTAGGGGGTTCTTTATATCTGAAACGCTTAAATATGAGCAACAGGAGATCTGATAATATAAAATAAAAAAAACTTACTCTCTGCAGTGGGCTTGACTACCTTTGCAGATTTTTCTTCTTCACATGTAGGCACAAAAAAGAATGTATTATGGCATTAATTATATTTATCAATATCCAAACTTTACTTAAGGACAAGTTTCATAAGACTGGATTTTACCTAATGATGTTTCAGGGATTTTGTGGAATCAAACCAAATGGCATATTGAGAAATGCTAAAGTAAATAATTGTTTTCATCTGCACAGAAGTAGAGGAGCAATGCAGAATTTAGCTGAAGGTAAAAGAAGTAGGAGGGATGGCTAAACTGTACTCTCAGCAAAACTCTGTGGTGCTGTTTTTATGTCCAGCACTTTATAAAACAGTGAGGCAGAAAACTTTATGACATTGCCACAGGGTGGCTAACAGGCACTTGCCTATAGAAGCGAGGCAAATATCATCTAGTGTGAAATATTTATAGCTGTTACCAGTTTCTAAATACTCAGTTGAAGCTCTTTCTGTGAGTCGTATATAGGAGCTAATAAAAAAAGCAAGTTGTTCCTTTTTTTTTACTTTAAAAGGTCCCTATTATGTTTTGTTTTTAGACTTTCAACTTCCTTTATTTTTAAGTGATGCTGTTTGAGTATGAAAAACAAAGTTACAAAGTATCTACTCCAAAGGGAGTAATTCTCTATATCAGTAAGCACTATTTCTGAGCTCCTTCAGAGTCCTGAGTTTTTGTCTGAAAATGCACTATACAATATCCAGAATTTAAATCATTTTCATCCAAGTAAGCGAGGCTTGTTTGAGTTGCATTAGTAAGTGTTGTTTTCATTTTCAATAGATGCTGTTTCACAGATCTAATACTGATACAGTCTTCTGCAGCTGTTTACATTCACCAGCATAATCAAAATAATTCATAACATTATTCACAGCCTGTGTCGTTTGTGTGCTTTTGACATAACCTTGTGCATGTTTGACTGTTAACATAGAAAATAACCTTAAAATACTACTAAAAGTTGCACTTTCTGTGTGATCACTTCACTCATCTGCTTTTAGAAAATTAAATATGTAATTGTATATATGTATATTATTGTATAACAGAAAAATAGATTTTAACATGAAAAGGGTTTAAAGCGAACACAAATTTGATATTTTTTGCTGGAGTAACCGAGACATGAGATCACCCTAAAGGCTCCACCCTTTTTTGCAATGGGGACAGGGAAAAGCAGCTAATTTGCATTAAAAAACAAAGAGATTTTTGCCTACACTCAGAAACATTTATAGCATGATATAATAAATTATTGGTAACACTTTACAATGATGTCCATTATTCAGTGTTAATTTATTTATTAACATGAATTAACAGTACTTGCACAGCATTTTAATTATAGTTCAACATTTACTAATGCATTCATAAAATGTTGAAAATAAAAAAAAAGTTGCGCTTATTAACATTAATGCACTGTGACAACAAGAACAATGAACATCTCTATTTAAACTTAATGAACATCTTTTAATTTAACAATGAACTTAATCTATCTAATAAATTGTCATAAATGTTTTGTTCAATGTTTAATAAAAACATTAACTTACAGTAACTAATGGAGCATTATTGTGTTACCAAATTATATTTGAAATATTTTGAGTTCACAGAGACATTTTGGGTACACCTGATATTATGCAATAAGAAAATGGCAAAATAGAACCCCTTTTAGGTTTAAGTATGTAAAGTTAATATATTAGCTTGAATAATGAATACTAAATATACTGTGTAATTAGTATATAAGATTACCTTTGTATTTTGTTGCTGTAACTTTTGCCTTCCTTGTTACTGCTGGCTCTAAAGAGGATAGAGAACAAATATTAATGATTTTTAAAAAATGTTTCACAACTAAATTGGTGGTAATTGTGATTTTAAGTCCATTTTAGTTCATTTAAGCAATCATTTGCATCAATTAGTAAACTTTATTAATGATGGTGTAAATAAATAAATAGATAAATGCATTAATATGTATGACAATATGAAGCGTGTATGTAAAATATATAATACCCAACATAAAAATGTACCTCTCTTAGTAGAGGAAGGTTTTGCCCTTTCTTTAGTGATCACTCGCTCTGCAAAAGAATAAATTATAAGTTATATCTCATTAATATAAAACTACAGCTAAACCAGTTCCTGAACCATAATTACCTGTCTTTTTAGGCTTCGCTTTCACAGCTATTGGCTCTTAGGCACAAAAAATGATTTATTTAGTATGAAAATAGATCTAAAATGGAATTTTGGCCATTTTTCAATTGTCCTTACCTTTCTTTGCCACTGTAGGTTTTACTTTAGGTTTAGTAACTGTGGGTTCTTGATCACAAACAGTGCAAACAAGCAATTATTAAAAAATAATAATCTCCAACATGATTTGTTTCAGATATTTCCTTTGATTTTTAAATGAGTTCTCACCTTTTTTCGCTGGAGCTGCTTTAACTTTTTCTTTCGAAGGAGCTGGTTCTGAAATTGGAAGTAAGAGGTAAATTTTTGTCTCTGGGTTGTTAACACATATAACTTCTAGAAAATAAAATACATCCCATTCATATCACCAGTGCCATTCATGAGAAATACCTTTCTTTTTAGCAGCTTGTTTAGGCTTTTCCTTTGCATCTTCTGGTTCTTAAGTAAACAAAACATTAAATTACATTAAGTTAAAAAAGCAAATAATTGTCACGAATAGAATAAAATCCCAAATACGTTATGAGACAAGCACCTTTCAATATAGTGGGAGCTTGATGAGTTGTTAAAATGGGAATTTCGGATTCTGAAAAACACATGGAAAACTGTAATGTTAAAAAACATGTCATTCTGTGACTAATTAGATTTTGTGGCACTACATAATAGGGCTTCACAATAAGGGTTGCCAAAGTTAATTGTTTTTTATGTATTGGTTTAGTAATAGATCCTAACCGATTATTACGTACTGACATCATTTATCTCGTATATGCTATATTGCTGTAGTTTACTATGGCTAGGGAGGCAAGCACGAGTAATTAAAATGCTCCAACTACTTAAAAAACCCAGAAACTCTGCAAACGTTTCCTCTCCTCTCGGCTGTTACAGCGACCCAGACACGAGCGTGTCTGCAGAGGGAGTTTTCTCCACCGCGTCTATCATGGATCAACTGTGATCGGGGCGGGATTAAACAAGATGATTAGACATTTAAAAAATCGGGTGATTGGTCCATATTTAAAATTTCTGTACAGAGAGGTCATGTTTTCATCTTCGATTGGTCTTACGCGGTCATGCGATTTTACTGGTAAGAGTTCACCTAGCTTGAACTGAAAAACTTGTCGCACGAGCTTGCGTTTCCGGTCTGATGCAGTCGCGTGAGTATTAATGGAAGTCTATGGGGAGAAAAGTCCAGTGTGACCGCGGCTTCACTTATAGCGCCAGAGCATTGAGCCAATCACAGCCCAGAGTGCGTGACCAATCATAGGTGTTTAACAACTCGCTCGACAATGTTTAAAAACCAAGCGGGAAAATATTTACATTTGTTTATTTGCTGTAAATGCTCATGTTGTTCACTGCATGTACTTTTAGTTTTGTTTGATACATTCAAAAAGTGTGTTTTATTTGAGCAGGTAAAATTAAAGGTACAGTTCATATATCTGACTGCTTGTATTAAAGGACAAAATTGTATTACAAATACACAGAAATGTATTTATAAATGACACATTTTAACACAAGAATTATTGTGCTGTGAGTTAAAATATAAAATTGTTTATGGAAAGCATCATCAATGCACCGTGATGCACAGAGATATCGAATTGAACCGAATCAATGGCATGATGATCGTAACCGAACCGTGACACCAGTGTAGGTTCACACCACTACTGCACAATATATCGTTTAGCATCGATATTGCAATGTTCGAGTCCGAAATAGTCACATCGCAGGGATCTGCAATGTAGTTGAGATTATAGTTGATGAGACATAGAGTGAAAGTTTTTAAGACCTGACTGTAAGAATTTAAAGTAAATTTAAGCCATTTGGGCACTATAAATGTTTGCAGTGTAAATATTAATTGTACATTATATATTTATTTACACAATTAAAATGATACAGTGTTATTATTATTATTATTATTATTATTATTATTATACAGTAATTATTTAATTTCTACTTCTGAAAACTGTTTGACTCATGCAGAAAATCATAAATCATTGTTAATTTGCATATTTTCTCTGTTGCATTTAACTTTGATTGTCATTTTTAATGATATTTTATGCAGATATGCTCCCCTACAGAATCAAGCTGAAATTATGAATCTTTTTATGAAGCTTTTTAAGTCATCTTTGGAAATGGCATTTATATTGCAATATATATTGCAGTGAATGAAAATAATGCAATGTCAGTTTTTTCCAATATCGTGCAGCCCTACTACATAACTGAGTTAGCAAAAACACACAACGAGTATCTTGATGAATACGTTTGAATTAAAGTAGTTTTGGATACCTGGAATAGCCGATGGTGGCAATGGGCTACTGGTAACTATATGATGAACTGTAGGATTAAATACATGTCAAGGTATTAAAGGATGCTTTAAAATTACAGTACACACTGTTTACAATAACTGGGTTCCACACAATTCCTTCATTTTGTCCCAACACAAATTGATTGTGGTTATGTTGGGTTGAAAATAAAAAAATTAAGTTGCACCAAAATGAACTTATTAAAAATTAGTTGAAACAACACTATTCTTAAGTAGTTTAAACAAGTCATTTTCTGAGTGCATAGTGATTCTAGGTGACTGCATTACTCACCATACCAGCCAGGGGGCGCTGGGCAGTACACAGGCGTTGGTCGGCACATAGGAACTGGTGTATAGAGTTGTGACAGAAAGATTCAGAGTTACAGCAGACTGATTGTAGATTTCTTCTTATTGCTGCTGTCGTGTCGCATTATATGAACGTAATGCAGTGTAATAATAAAAAGGCTCAAGGCTATGAGTTGCACTTACGCTCCTGTATCGGAGCTGGAGCAGCTGACACTTCCATGTCCTCTGAGGGTCTGAATCCTGTTATTAGGAGAAAAGAAAGCACTGCTGTCATATTCTTAGATCAAACTGAATTTTAAAACATCAACTTCAAGGAATAGTTCACCCACAAAAAAAGAAGAAAAATCTGTCATAATTTACCCATCCTCATGTTGATCAAAAATGTCTTCAGTAGAACACAAAAGGAAATTTTGAACAGGATTTCATGATCTTCTTTCTCATGCAATGGAATTTTATAGTGACTTGGGCTTGTCAGGCTCCACTAAATGTCAAATAAATAAATAAATAACATGCACAAATTGTGGAAATGTTCTGTATATTTTTGGTTCATTTATTCAAACATATTTATTTCAATTATATGTACAGTTGAAACCAGAAGTTTACATACACTCTAAAAAAGGAACACAACCATTTTTTCTTAAATGTCTGATGGTAAATCATACTAAACGTTTACTATTATAGGTCCGTTAGGATTACCTTAATGATTTACATGTGCTAAATGCCAGAATAATGAGAGAATTTTTTTTATTTCTAGACAGCCAAACGTTTACAAGCATTTCCTTGGTATTTTTTAGCTTTGCTTTTAAACTGTATAACTTTGGTGAAATGTTTTGGGTATCCTTTCACAAGCTTCTCACAATAGTTTGCAGAGATTTTGGCCCATTCCTCCTGACAGAATTGGTGTAACTGAGTCAGACGTTTTTTCAACTCTGCCCACTAATTTTCTATAGGATTGAGATCAGGGCTTTGTGATGGTCACTACAAAACATTCAGTCTGTTGTCCTTAAAGCACATTTTAACTATATTGGCAGTATGCTTAGGGTCATGGTCTGTTTGGAAGACCCATTTGTGGCCAAGTTTTAATTTCCTGGCTGATATCTTGAAATGTTGCTTCAGTATTTCTACATAATTTTCTTTCTTCATGATGCCATCTATGCTGTGAAGTGGACCAGTCCCTCCTGCAGCAAAACAGCCCCACAACATGATGCTACCACCCCCATACTTTACAGTTGGGATGGTGTTCCTAGGCTTGTAAGCTTTCCCCTTTGTCCTCCAAGCACATCTGAGGTGAACTATCTGCTGCTGCTTTCAGTTGTATGGCAATAAATGTATTGTAAAATGGCATTCAAACTCACATTACTAGCATTTAACACTGACAAAAGCACATGAGGTGTACCTTAGGTGATCATAGTTTATCCTGTTGTTCAGCTGCAAGAAATAGAAGACGTTTCTAATATATCAAATCGAGGTGTTGCTTGGGACAAAAACTCATTTTAATATGGAAAATATTCCTTCTATAGCATGCCATTGCTTTTAAGTTTAAATTAGCCTTAAATCAGCTATTAGGCTCGATTTTCAGACTCCTTTCGGTCTTCAATCTGGCAACCTGCGCTTGTTTTGGTCCAGGAATGCAATACTTAGTTCACCACTGGGTGTCACACTTACATACTGCACCTTTAAAGTAGCATAAAAACATTTGTTTTCATGGGGTTTTCCATATATAATTTTTAAAAGTCTAGACTACAGATTGCCTTTTTTGCCAAGTAATATTGTTATTAAAATGCCTTAACCAGCTTTGTTGGATTTATTTATTTATTTATTTATTTATTTGTGCCTTTATGCCTTTATTCCTTTATTTTGTGCTGTGTATAGCATATTCCTCAAGGCAAATATTGTGAAAATATCCAATTTGTAAAAAAAAAAAAAAAACACACAAAAAAGCTGGGTTCCACACAATCGAAAAAACAAAAAAACTCAGGAATTGTGTTGTTTCAGCTCAGCTTAAGATAAGTAGTTTGAACAAGCGGCAAACTGCAGACAGCATTTATTTGTGTGCATCACTTTTGGTCATTTCATTATTCTTTTTTTGTGTGCGTTTTTTTAGTGTGATGGTTAACAATAATGTTTTATAAGGAAAAGAGCATTTCAGAACATTTATTAAATTATCTCCTTTAATGTTCATGAAGAAAAAACATCTCATAAGGATTAAAAAAAGTATATTTACTTATGAACTATTCCTTTTTTGTTAAAGCATGATCAGATCATGTGGATTTACTTACTCTTTTTGGGTATGTTGACAGCTGCTGCCTTTGCTTTTGGAGCTGTGGATCAGAGAGCAAACTTGAGCCTGTGATATTCATCATTCACTCCGTATTGTTTGAAACATGTCTTTCAGGGGAGGATGATAAAAATAAGCAGGAACGCTTTGTTCTTGTACCTTTCTTTGCTTTTTCTAGTCTTGTTCTTACTGGAGCCTCTTTTTCTGATGATGTTAGTGAGGAGGTAAAATAGAAAAGAAAAAGAAAACATGGTTATACAAATACATCACACATCTATATTTAAAATAGGTTTGTTCTTTGCAGATTTTAATATGAGTGAAAACCATAAGACTGAAGGAGCTGATGGATACCTTTTCTCTGTTTAAGCAGAGTCTCCCTTTTCTTGGTGTCAGCTTCTATATTATTCAAATATAAAATTAGTTTTCAGATATATATTATACAGTTGAAGGCAAAATTATTAGTCCTTATTACTATATAAAAATACATTTTTTTAAATATTTTTTTATATTAAGCAATATTTAACAAAGTAAGGGCATTTTTCACAGTATTTTCTATAATATTTGTTATTATTATTGTTATTATTATTATTATTATTATTATTATTATTATTATTTAGTTTGGCTGGAATATAATCTGTTAAATTATTTTTAAAATGATTTTAAGGTCAATATTATTAGCCACTGTAATTATGTATATTTTTTTTGTTTTGGATTGGCTACAGAACAAACTGCTCTTAACTTTCCTAATTAACCTTGCCTAACCTAATTGTCTTAGTTAAATATTACCATAGCACTTGAATACTATTTGTATACTTGCTGAACTGCTGTATCTTGCAAAATAGTATGTACTTTCATAGTATCTAGAAAAATATAATGAACTTTCATCCTGGCAAAGACAATATAAATTATGTATTCGTATAAATAACTAAAGTAATAAATTTAATATAAAATACTATATATAAAACTGTTTTGAAAAATAAAATTTGCTCAAATAGCACTTTGGGAAATTTGAGAAAGAATTCAAATTTCACTGAAGGGCTAAAAATTTTGCCTTTAACTGTATATGTTTTATATAGTTTATGTATATGTAGTATATAACTGAAATAATGAGAGCATTTAATCAAAAGCCTTAGAGGACAATTAAAATGTATATATACTTTATAATTAAATAAATAATATGCATTTGCATTTGCTAAACCTGCATCTTGCGTGGTTAATAATGCTTTTGGGTAAGCCTCTAACCAATTTACTAACAAGTTTTTAAAGCATACACAAATATGCTTTATCAATGTATTAGTCTGACTACTTATAGTTGATATAGTTTGCACAGGCTTGTTGAGAGCTGTGTTGTTAAAGCAAGCAGTTTGCATGTAGAACTTGACAGTTGCCTTGAGCTAAACCAGCTTCAATCCAGCAAAACAATACTTCACATACTTTTGCGCTCTATGGTGACTCTTTTAGCTGTGAAATGAAAAACAGTTAGATGTAAATCAGCCTCAACTGCTTTGTTTAGAGTTTAAACTTTCATTTGTAATGACTAAATTACTGATGCTGTGCGCTGTTTCTGTAAAAAAAAACAAAAAACATTTGCCATATGATTCAGCAATCATTATACTTCCCAGGCTTAATATGGAAATGTATGTTTTAATGGTTGGTTTTTTTTTTGAAAAAATAAAACCTAGACTAACAGATATGCACTAGGGGGCACTCTTGTGTTTGCCAAAACTGCTGCAAGTGTGAGGAAAAAAACAGAGCAGTTTACTGAAATAAAATCCTCAGTGATGTACTTTCAAACAGATGAGTGTATTATTATAGGCTATGGCGGATATTAAAGGATATAATTCCATTAATTTAAGCTTGCATGAGCAAAAAATAGACATATAGTATTTAAAATACTAGTTAAGTGATATTAACTTAGTCATAGAACTAATAAAAGCCTATAAAATTCTATGGCTTCATATCTATGACTATATAATGTCTAAATATGTGGGTTGCTACTAGGAAATCAACTCATTTATACTTCTACTTACATTTTTTTTATTTTAATTAATTTGTTTTAATTTATTTTTATCTTCTGTTGAACACAAAGGGAGATATTTGGAAGAAAGCTACAAACCTGTAACCACTGACTTCCAACGTATTTTTTTATTTTATTATTTTTTTTCCTACTATGGAGGTGGATGGTTACCGGTTTCCAGCTTTCTTTGAAATATCTCCTCTTAAAGGTTCAGTTGAAAAAAAAAAAGCATAAGAGTTTGAAACCACTTGAGGGCAAGTAAATAGTGAGTAAGTTTTCCTTTTTTTGGGTGAACTATCCTTTTAAAGCTGTTGTATTTACATGGCCTGGCATAATCCTAATTACTCTAAAAAATGAATCATACACTACTACAATATTGTTATTGTCTTTTTTTAACGGTCAGTAAATGTGTTACAAACAATTGCAGTATAGCTGCAGCCTTTTCTGTACTACAAATACCTCTTTTCTTCACTCTGTCAGGTTCAGCTGAAAGAAAAAGGAGTAGTGCTTCATTTTAATATTACACTAGATGGTGAATTTGGATGCACAAAACTGACTGCTGAAGGTCCCGTGAAGTGCTTTGAACTCTCCATTTTGTTATTTTATGTTTGACAATCTAAACTGAAACATGAAGACATGTCAGGACATATATTAGCCACTCCGCTTTAAAAAAACAGCAAATATCATTTCTTTTTATTACAGCTCTGCCAGTGAGAGTGGTTAAGCTCAAATGCACAAATGAAACACAAATGAGAAGCGTCTTGAACGAGATAGGACATGTCAGGTACTAGAGAGCATTTGATTGATCAGAAAATTTTATGAGAAATTGAAATATGAGGTGATGTCCAAAAAAATGGATCTATTTACTGTAGGTGGAATTGACAAATTGCAAGCTTTCAGTGTTTATATGATCTAAATGCAAATTTTGTCACTGTTTTGGAGGACACTAGCTTATAGATATCCTTAAGACTAAGTTACTGATACTAACGTCTAAAAAAAAAAACTTTCACGGGACCTTTACAAGAGGACAAGTTTAATATACAACACTTTAGTTTCAGTGCAGTTAAAGTGTTAGTTAAAGTGCAGTATAGTAATTCAAGCATGGTTAGAAAGATCTGCAAAATTCAAACTTTACAGTACAACAGTACAGTCTTTTTATTCTTCCATATTCCATTATTTGAATCCAACTAACTGTTATTGTAAAACCCTGGCCACTTTATTAGATACACCTTGTTAGTATTGAATTGGGCCTCCTTTTGCTTTCACAACTGGCTTATGTCTTTGATTCAACAAGGTTCTGAAAACAATACTCTTTCTGAGATTTCTGATATATTAGTTCATGTGTTACCAAAACTCTTTCATTAATTCAAAGTAACTTTTTATAAAAATTGTAGGATAAACTGACTTATTTCATTTAATAATTTTCACTGTTAGGTTTTACTGTGCAGTTAAAGTATGTGTAAAGTTAAACTCACAGAAACTAACCAAATGGGTCATGTTCCATGCATGTTTTATGCATATACACTGCGAGGAAAAAATCCAATCTTCCACACAATACATTCATGTTGTCCGAACACAAGTAGGTTAAGTTGCCTTAATTGTGTTTACAAATTTAAGAGGATTGAACGTAAAATAATTAAGTTGTCCCAAAACAATGTAAAAATTGTGATTTATCAGGTCATTTAAATAGCACTTTGAATAAACAGCAAAAAAAGTAATGAATTGAGTGTAGAGTATGGACAGTTCACCATCTTTTCATGCGCACACTTGCCTTTTCTTTCATTTAGGTTTTAGATACACATCATTCTCCAGTCAATTATAAAAAATTTTAGCATGCCATTCATAGCATGAACACAGTATAAAATGCCTCTTGGTTAGTTATTCTTGCATGGAGAAAACACAGTATTTATTAGAACAGAATCCACAAAGATACTGGCATGACTCTGACTACAGTACATTACGATTTGCTGTGGGATGACTGTGTTATTCAGAAAAATCGAAAATGCGGCCAGGCTCTTAAATTTTATTTTAAAACAACATGCATGATATTGACCTTGCAAGTCAATATCAAATACCTTTTTCTTCTTTTGGTTTACTGTCTTGGGCTTTCTGAGGCTCTTTATGTATTTGTGAATGCATGCAAGGACAGGTAGAGGGCTCTTTTTGCTTGTCTAGAGACAAACAAATGCAAAACAGTGAGTGTTGTCATTGACTACAGTGATTCATTTCCTTTTATTTTTGCTAGAACAGTCAATACCAAAAAGAAATCTGCCCTCAATCTATTACATATGAAAATTATTTTGATGTAAACGAAAAAAAATACACAGTCTAATGAGAGATGTATTAGATTAGCCTCGTTTAAATCAACACAGGATGATAAAGATCACACTGGCAGCTAAACACAGTGATAAATGTCTTCTACAGCTTATATATTGATGTCATTATCTTTAAAACCCATAATGTGCTTATGCCATCGGAGGCCATTGCCAGGTTTTACGTCCATAAATCAAAATGTTATTACTAAAATTAATTTTTAAAGTGGTGGTGGTAAATCACAGGGATACAAATATGACACCTTCATTATAAGTTCGGATTGCATAAATTTGTCAGAATTAATGTGACAATTTTTGATTAAATGCCAACCCCATCGGTAAAGAGATTGGATTAATACAACATGAAGGAAGCAGGCTGAAAATAAAAAAAAAGTTGACATGCTCACCAAACAAAATGGAGATTAACAATCATCTAAAGATATTGGCCGAAATGTGTTTTAGCGGCTGCATGCACGGATTTCAAGAAGTCTCTTTGAATAATAATTGTATTGAAATTCAGAAAGTCGGTTTTGATTGTGTTGCTTACATGCTCGCGGGGAATTACAGGGAGGTGTCATTCAAAATGCCTTTAACCTAAAATGCTAATGCCATTTTTGATATCAGTCAACCCTGCAGCCGAGTACATGATCTGTGTTATTAAAACAGGACGCCGTTCTTTCTTCCTTTGTTTTCTCACTGACCTTTGATGCAGAAGTTTATTAGCTAATAAAATGCATTTACTCTTTCCTGATTAAGATCAGCAGGGCAAGTGAATGCTTTAAAATAGGGGTAATAACCTATGACTTTGATTTGCCATTGGAACTTCATTGCTTTTGTTTACATTTTTTTTAAAGTCTTATCAGTTTTTTTTTTCTTTTTGCATTAAAACAATATTTAGAGTTTAGTGTGACTGGGCACTGTCTATGCTGATATCGCCCTGTTTATTTGCATTTAATAACACTGTCACTATTTTCAGTGCAAACAAACTGGAAATTGAAAACTTTCAGGAGCAAATGAGCTAAATTTTAAATGGAACGACAAAACGAAGTATAAATTACATTAAAAATAACATTATATAAACAAAATATTTATATATATAAAAAAAACACTTGTCTACTAGGCTTGCACGATACTGGAATTGGGTACTAATCAATACTGACATTTTAAAAACGTCCATTTCCTGCTAACATTTGACACTAGAGCTCTGGAGCGTTTTAAAGCCGTGATTTATCAGCAGATCACTCGTATGTCAGCTTATAGACAAACCAGCTGATTGACGGGACTTTAAAATGCTCCAGTGTCTCTGTATCTGTGGTTACACTCCATAAAACAGCGGTAAGTTCGGTGAACTGATGACCTTCAAGGCCAATCACAGTCATTTCTGTTGAGTATGTGAACACAATGGCAAATTAGCGCTGTTTAAAAACGTGCTTAATAGCGCTCAAATATTCGCAGGAAACTGACGTTTGTAAAATTTCAGTAGCGATTTGTACTTAATTCCAGTATTGTGTCAACCCTAGCATTTAATGTATTACTTGCATTTAAAGTAACTATCATTATTTTACTAACACAGTTTGAGTGGTAATAAGTTTTTTAAACAAAACAAAAATAAAATAAGATACAAAAATTTGGTCACACTTACCTAACATGAACAAATAATGAACAATACTTGTACAGCGTTTATTAAGCATAGTTCAATATTTACTAATGCGTTATTAAATTCTAAAGTTCTGATTGTTAGCTAATGGAGCATGAGTTTACATGAACTAACCAACACAATCTCACGGCAATTCGTAACTCAATTTAGTACGATTTGCTTATCCCTAAATGACGGTTTGGTGCCACGCCTCCTTTTTAAAATTGTACATTTTCATACGACTGAACTCGAATTTGTACGAGTTAGCCACTAAACTGACGAAATTGGCTAGAATTGGCTAGATATTCCAACAATAAATGTATTCATTTTTGGTTCATGTTAGTAAATACCAGCCTGATCTTACGAGGAAACGTAACTATTTTACGTTTTGTCAGTTTAGTGGCTAATTCATACGAGTTCAGTTGTACGAAAATGTTCAATTTAAAAAGGAGGTGTGACACCCAATCCTGCTCCTTAACCCAATCATTATTTGGGAATAAGCAAACCGCACCAAAATGTTTGTACATTTGAGATTGTACAAATTCATACGAATTAGCCCCTAGATCACAAAGTTACAAATTGCCATGAGATCATGTTGTAAATACAGTGGGTGACACTTCAAAAGGATGATTACCGCCACGGCACTTGGGTATTAAGAACGTGTTTTTAGGTGTAACAGCAGTTTGCGACTGTGCGGATACAAACGAACAGAAATGTACAAGTAGCTAAAAATACCCTGGTACTTGTAAATGAAGATGAAATAATGAAACAAAGCATTATAATTCCTTCATTAATCAATAAAAACTTGTAAACAAGCGTTATTATCATTGTAAACCTAAGTGCAATGAAGATTAATTTTGAAAAATAAATTAAAGAAATAAAAGACAACTAAAATGAAAGTACAAACATGCATATTTACACAAATAAAGTAAATAAATATGAAGCAGTGTTTTAGCCTAAATCTAGAGAGATGTACTGTGTTTGTTATTTTAAAGTGCCAGGACTAAGACAGTCCTAATAATCCAATAAATAAGATTTTTTATTTACTCTTTCATTCAACTAATATTAACTAATATAACTAATATTAACATGCTCAACTAATATTAACTAATAAAACCAAAAATGTATAAATACAAATGTAAAAAATGTATAAATAAATGTAAAATGACAGCAAATTAAACGTGTTACTTTCTTAATTTAGAGAAAGCTAAAAAAATCCATGTTTCAAACTAAGAAGAAAAGAAAATTTGTAAAACCGTAACATTTACTAATTGTATACTGACCTTCTTTTTCAGCCTCTGCCACAGGTTTCTCAGCTGCTGCTTCTTTCACCTCCTCGGCTGTGGCTGTTTTAAGAAATATAACAAACAAAACAAAAGGTGAGTCTTATAGCCCAGAAAGAAAATAGAGAGACAAAAGACACAGACGTGTACTAGCTTACACACAAACACACACACACAGACACATCGACTGAACGCAAACTTTGATGTTCAGATCTTGTTTTTTTTTGTAGTTTGTTTGTGCTTTCGGTGGAGACTGTTCACAACCCCATGGGTCAAAATGGATCTCTTCAAGTCCCACATTTTCGCTCTCTCTCTCCCCTACCAGCAGGCTTCTTTCTCTCAGCAGGGATTTATTCTGTTGTGTGAAACATATCTAATGATGTTCTTGATAGAGGAATGACAGAGTATCTGCTGCTTGCCTGCAGGCAGGGCAGAGATTCGTGTTTTTCTGGCCTGCACTCTGCAGTAAATGGAACGGGTTGATGTTATTGCTGTAATTTTCTGCAGAGCACAACGTTTTAAAGAACTAAAGTACCAAGTAGTGAAATCAAAACAAGCCAAATCTATTTAAGTTAACCTTGTCATTGAAAAAAGATCAGCAAAACAAAACCCTGTAATATTTTGGAATATGAGACAGGTGGGATTAAAAAAAACAAACTAATACTTGTATACGAGTGGGCACACAATATGCATAATGAACATTTCACAATCAATTTATATCGTGTGCACATTTTTGTATAAGATGAATGCTAGTTTGGTGTGGGAAACATAGATTGCTAAGTTGCTAGCATGTTTTAGCAAATTTTTAGCATGGTAATTTTAATATTTCAGTAACTTTCAGTTATGCTTTAACATAATGCTAACGTTTTTAGCATGTTTTAAGCCTTGACAAGTGGTTAATGTGTCCTAGTTTTCACTAGCCAGTTGATTTTAGCACATTTTTGCTTATCTTCGTATATATGTGTAACAAGTTGCTAGCATCTATTAGCCTTAATTTAGTTGTTTACATGTTTTAGCAAAAACATTGTTATGAAAATGCTAATATTTTATTTAATATGTTACTACCATTTCTAACACATTGTTCTATGTTTATAGCATTTTTACATATTTTTATGTATTTTTGTTATTATACATATTTTTGTTATAAATGAAAGCTAATTTGGTGAGGCAAACATTGATGTTGGCATGATAAATCTGTAAGTTTTAGAATGTTGAAGTTTGAAATAGTTACAGATAAATTGCTAAGCATGTTTTATCAAATTAGTAGCATGGCTGTTAACTTTCAGTTATGTTTTAACATGATGCTGGTATTTTTAGTATGTTTTGAGCATTAACAAGTGGTTAACGTGTCCTAGGCTATTTTTCACTAGCCATTTGATTTTTAGAATATTTTTACTTATCTTGTTATGTGTGTAACAAGTTGCTAGTATATATTAGCCTTAATTTAATTGCTTACATGTTTCAGCACATTTACTGCAGGTTTGAAAAAAACATTGATAGCAATGTCATATGCATTTTTAACATGCACATATTTTTGTTATAAATGAAAGCTAATTTGGTGAGGCAACATGTTGATGTTGACATGAGAAGATCTGTTAGTTTCAGAATGTTGAAGTTTGAAACGGGTTTAGATAAATTTCTACGCTGTTAGCATATCAAATTTGTGGTTAAGTTTTAACATGATGCTAGCATTTCCAGCATGTTTTAAACATTAACAAGTGGCTAACATGTCCTAGGCCATTTTTCACTTTTTTCACTAGTTGATTTTAGAACAGTTTTGACTTATTTATGTGTAACACGCTGTAAGCATTTATTAGGCTGAAATTAGTTGTTTACATGTTTTAGCATATTTATAGCATGTTTTGATTGCAAGATGCTAATATTTATACCACATTGCAGTTAGGAATTGCCAGGACAATCGATTTTATTAGAACATGTCTGTTTTTCTTTATTGTGTAACAAGTTGCTAGCATATATATTTACCATATAGTTGCTTACATGTTTTAGCACATTAGGAAAACAATTGTTAACAAGATGCTAACATTTTTAAAATATAGCTTGCATATGTATGCATCTATTGTTACTAGTTTTTAGCACATTGCTAGCACTGCTTAAAATGTTATAGCATTTTAACATTAGCATAACTATCTGATAGAAGTTCTAAGTCAAGGCAGAACCACAAAGGAATGACTTCAGCTCATAAAAGCAGTGGTCAGCTTGAGATCTGCATGAGCCATTTTAAATTCATTGCGTATGAATTGCCACAAACTTGACATACATTTTTAATATGTTCTATTGCACAAACAGCAGGAGACTGAATACAAATCCATATGCTGCTGCAAAGTCACTCTAGGTGAAATGACAGACCTAGCTAGAGAAGTAAACTTAGTCAAGGTAAACATCAAATCACTGTCTAAAAGTTTAAATTAGAAAACTTTTGGTCACATTTTGTTTTAATTTACAATTCACAATATAACCAATTAACTAAGATCTTTAGCTCATTCACACATTCATATTAGAACTGTATTAGAATACAAGAAATGTTTTATTCATTTTTCTTTGGCTTAGTCCCTTTGTTAATCAGGGGTCGCCACAGTGGAATGAATCACCAACTTATCCAGCATATGTTTTACCCAGCCTCAACCCAGCACTGGGAAACTGACTCAGCTGGGACTCGAACCAGCGACTTTCTTGCTGTGAGGTGACAGTGCTAACCACTGTGTCAATATGCCGCTCAATAAATGTTTTATTCATTTAATATTTATCCCTACAATGCATGTAAACTAAATTGATGTTAAAATTACATCAAATTGACATTTTTTATGTGTTTTTTGATGCCAATGTTAGATGTCAATTTGATGTTGTTTTCAGTCAGTTGACATCAAATCGATTTTTCATTTTTATTGTGTATTTATAAGTTGTTTTAAATGTTGTTTTTGTCTGCTAGGCTGTGTAGAACCTACTAATCAATGTTATATCAAAATATTGATGTCTATTTGACATCCAGACATGGATGTTCTTTTGACCACCAAAATAACAACACAAAGTATTATAATATATGAAATGTTTTATGAATCTGCAAGCTTGAATTACGAACACTGGATTTTTTTTATCCCTGCAATGCATGTAAACTATATTGATGTTAAAATTACATCAAATTTACATTTTCTGTGTTTTTTTCACGCCAATTTTCTGTGTTTTTTTATGTCAATTTGATGAAGGAACTCCATTTACATCAAATCGATTTACAATTTTATGTATTTTTATGTTGGTTTAAAATGTCATTTTTGAATGCTACACTGTGTAGGACATACTAATCGATTTTTATATCAAAATATTTCACATTGATGTCCTTTTGACCACCAAAAATTACGACGCATACATACCTGTCAACCCTCCCGTTTTTCCCAGGATTCTCCTGTATTCTACAGTTCTATCCCGCTATCATCCCGTAAAAGTATTTTCCTGTATTTCTAAAGAGCCGAGCCTCCCTATACGCAACTCATACCGCCGAACCACCAGGGGCCACCCCTTGCTCTTAAATGCGAGTCTGAAAACTTCAATTACAAATTACAAATTAACACTGGATTTTGTATCCCTACAATGCATGTAAACTAGCTTGATGTTAAAATGACATCAAATTGACTAATTTACATTTTCTGTTTTGATGCTAATGTTAGATGTCAATTTGATGTTGTTTTGGCATCAAGGTAGTTAGATGACAACAAATCGATTTACATTTTTATTGTGTATTTTTATGTTGTTTTAAATTTAGAACAGTGTTTCTCAAACACATTCCTGGAGGACCACCAGCACTGCATGTTTTGGATGTCTCCTTTGTCACACCCATTACAGGTTTTTCATTCTCTGCTAATGAGGTCATGATCTGAATCAGGTGTGTTTGGTTAAGGAGACATGGACATGGAGACATTAAAGGAGAAATGTGCAGAGCTGGAAACGTGGTTGAGAAACACTGGTGTAGAACATACTTATCGATGCTAATCGATTTTATATCAGAATCTTGACGTCCATTTGACCTCCACACATTGATATCTTTTTGACCACCAAAATGGCAACACAAAGAAGTATTAAAATATATGAACATTTTTTTTTATTTAGAAAGCTTCAGTTACAAATTAACACTGGATTTGTATCCTTACAATTCATGTAAACTATCTTGATGTTAAAATAGGCTGTGTAGAACATACTTTTTTACTTTTTCTCCTTCACCGAATGTATTTGAAACTTTCTGTGTAAGTATAGTGCTGTGTCACCATGTAAGCCTCAGTCTGGCCATATTTTACTGGTAGCAGATCCAGGTACACCTCATTCTCTTCTTCTCAGACTGAAGAAGCAGCCTTTCTCTGAACTCTGAATCTCATCTCAGCTCTGACTCTGCTGTGTTACTGCTGTGTCATACACTGTCTCTGCGCAGGATTAGATTTCCATCTCACAGTACACACATCGCTTTATCCCCAATCTCCTCTCCAGATTTTAATCTGATACCCAGCAGGATCTTTTGCCCTCAGGAGGAATTCAGAAAAATTTCTAGTTCAACACCATATCGATAAATCAAATAGCAGGAATAATTGGAAAGGGAGGGGATACATCTCACTGAAGGAAGTCTTATTACAGAGTTCCTTATGCTTTTATTTAATGTTCATTATTACATGGACGAGATTACACCTTTTTCTGCTTTCTGTGCATTATTTATTATTTTGTGAGTGTTCAGCGAGATGCTGTACATTTATAGAGGCTGATACTGGTATCTCTTTTTTCCCTCCCCACTTTTATTTTTTCAGTCTATATGATATACTATTAAATAATTATTTTGAATAAATGAAAACGAATAAATAACTATGTATTTTGTATTTTAATGTTTGGGGAATTGCGTCAAAAGTATTTCCGGTCACTTCTGCTCTCTAGGCCTGTATACTTTAGTAATTAAAAAGTTCATTAAAATAATTTTACTTTAAATTTGAATGGGTTTTTAAGTACACTCACCGGCCACTTTATTAGGTACACCTTACTAGCACCGGGTTGGAAAGTATCACGCAGTTGCTGTAGATTTGTCGGCTGCACATATTTGATTGAGATCTGGTGAATGTGGATGCCATTTGAGTACAGTGAACTGTCTGAGATGATTTATGTTTTGAAATGGCACATTATCCGCTGGCAGTAGCCATCAGAAGATGGGTACACTGTGGTCATAAAAGGATGGACATGGTCAGCAACAATACTCTAATGGGCCCAAGGTATGCCAATAAAATATCCTCTACACCACCACTACCAGCCTGAACTGTTGATACAAGGCAGAATGGATCCATACTTTCATGTTGTTGATGCCAAATTCTGACCCAACCATCCGAACGTCACAGCAGAAATTGAGACTCATCAGACCAGGCAACATTTATAAATCTTCTGTTGTCCAATTTTGTTGAGCCTGTGCGAATTGTAGCATCAGTTTCCTGTTCTTAGTTGACAGGAGTGGCACCCAGTGTGGTATTCTGCCATTGTAGCCAATCTGCCTCAAGGTTTAACATGTTGTGCATTCAGAGATGCTCTTCTTCATACCTCGGTTGTAACGAGTGGTTATTTGAGTTAGTGTTGCCTTTCTATCAGCTCAAACCAGTGTGTCCATTCTCCTCTGACCTCTGGCATTTGCACCCACAGAGCTGCCGCTTACTGGATATTTTTTCATTTTTTCCTCTGTAAACCCTAGAGATAGTTGTACATGAAAATCACAGTAGATCGGCAGTTTCTGAAATACCCAACCAGCAAGTCTGGCACCACAACCATGCCACGTTCAGAGCCAGTTAAATCACCTTTCCTCCCTTATTCTGATGCTCGGTTTGAACTGCAGCAGATTGTCTTGACCATGTCTACATGCCTAAATGCATTGAGATGCTGACATGTAATTGGCTGATTAGAAATTTGCATTAACGAGCAGTTGGACAGGTGTACCTAATAAAGTGGCCGGTGAATGTACGTAAAAATTTATTTAATAAAAAAATACAAGCACACTTTTCAGTACATGATCACTTTAACAGAACAGGTGAAAACTCTTCAGTCTATCGATTTCAAAGTTTTAGCACACCTTTATTTTTTGTCTTTTTACTGCAGAGACCAGTGCAGAACATCAAGCACTAGACACACAGCAGCTGCATCCTATAATATTGTGGAGTAGATGGAAAAATGAGCCATAAGGAAGACTTTGGAGATCAAAGTTTGAGGCCTAAGGCTCTGTTCAGCCCTCATATTCACAACCACACACTCACTCCCTCATACAATGTTCTCCTCTCATCCACCATCCCCACAATTCTGCATATTGTACAACACCACTCATCCACCATCAATAACCTTACACCTCATTAGTGATTAAACTATTTTCTTATTTTAATTTTGGTCTGTTTTATCATGCTGCTTCCATGTCTCTTACCCTTAGTGACCGGTTCTGGTTCTGCTGCTTTTTCTGCAGTTTCCTCTCGCTCTGCACTTTCTTCCTTTTCATCTTTCTCCTCTTCTTTCAGGGTTTCTATGTCTTTGAAAGAAAAGAACACATATTTAAAAGTCTCGCCAAACAGAGAAGTCTTTGCGATTTTTCATCTCCGGTAACCATTAAAATTCAGTTACTTATTAAAAATAGATTTTTTTTCTTCTTTCTGCATTTTTTAGAATGCTGAAAAAAATTCATTGGATTTACTAATTCTTTTAATGTAAGTGGTTGCAATTTATATGGGCTGAATTTAAATTTAGTAATGTTCAACTTAATTTGTTTGTATAACTTACAAACATATAAATTGTTTGTAACCAGTTACCTTAAAGAGGTGGTCCAGAGTGTATTTTTAAGGCTTGGCTATGTTTATAAGATGCAAAGCAATGTGTGCTCGTGCTTTATTTGTATAACGCATTGTAACGCATAATTGTATCATGTTATTTTTTCATATATCTTACTTTGATTATATACAGCTACTCAGCTAAGATGAAAACCACTGTCATATTCCCTAGTTCCCCGCCCTAAAGAGGTTCTGATTGGTCACCTAACATAATGTGCTTTGATTTGCGAATCAGCTACACGTTACCAGGAAGCATCACACCTCTACTAGCACGTGCTTTGCCATCGTGTAAATACAGTCAGTTACTGTAACCGTAAGGCGGATCAGTTTGAGCCTGAGGCCCCGTTTACGCTAATACGTTTTAGTTTTAAAACAGCGTTTTAGAATGAAAACGATCCACGTCCACATTGGTGTTTCACCTAGCGTTTTTGAACAGCTCTCCATCCACACTACACCGCTGAAAACACACATCACGTGACCACACACACATTCTGGCTTGCACTACAGTGTATGCGTGCATCTGAGCTCCAGGCAGTCAGTGAGAGCTACTCAGATGAGAGCTGTGCACATCGAACAATTTATCAAGGATCTACCGCTGGATCTAATCTCACTAAATTTGTTAAACGTGATATTTAATTATTCTTGTCTATATCTAACGGCATATTCCGACTTTGGTCATTTGAATCTATTACTTGTTCTCAGGTAACGTGTTTTGGCTGAGCGCAAAGATAAGTTAATATATTAATTAATGTAACCGCGGACACTGATTCTGCATATTGACTGACCGCTTGCATTTATTTCTTATAATGTATAAACTTATTGTACGTTATACTTTTATAATGGCCATTATTGATTATTGAAACTGAAATTCAGCAAAAGAGAGGGTATGTTTCATATTTTTCAATGAAAATGAAAGGAGGCAGTAATGTTGTAGGCTCCGTTTTGTTATAAATATGCATACAGTGAAGATGACGGTCGGATAAATAACCCCTCTGTTTTCAGGTGTCTCTGTTTTCCCCAATCCACACTTACACGGAGCAGCAGCGTTTTCAAATAAAAACGGCCTCTTCAGCGTTTTCAAAAAGCTCCGGCGTAGTGTGGTCACAAGGCATAACCGTAGCAAAACTTGTGTCTTTTAAAACTAAAACGTATTAGTGTAAACGGGGCCTGAATCAGACAGAAAATGAAGAGGACACAGCTGAACCTCACGCCTGCTCTCTAAAATAAAACCGAACGAGTGTCTTTCGCATATTTTGAAATAAGTGTGTATAAGTAATATGAAGTGTTCACATACCTTTAGTGAGTTGGTTATTTGAGATGTAGAATGCACGGAAAGCAGCCGCACAGAGAGAGGCTGCAGCGCTGGGGAAGATTGTATGTGTTTACAGCGGTTTGACTGATAAATATGAATTTGTAGCTGAATTGTTAACGGTGTTATTATATTATGGTTGGAGTTGCTCCTTCTTTGAGGAGCTTTTAGCCGAATCCAGCACTGAACTGGGAGAGATTCTGGAAGCTGTCCTCTGTCAAATGCTAGAGCTATATATATTTTATAATTCTCTGGAGCATAATTACAATTAAACTGTAAGCACTTCTGTCTTTGTGTCGTGTCCTTTGGAAGCCCAAATACAGAAACAGACCAAGCTCTGTGAAATAGCAGTGTTTGGACAGAATTTTAGCTTTCTCTGCAATAACATTACAGCGCCTCTGGCCACTCCCCTTTGGTATGCATATCCTAAAGGGTTTATGATCTCACTAACCCAGATGTATATGTATTTTGTAGTCTCGCTAGGCTTTGCTAAGCTAACTTTGTAAAAGCCAGTGTCTCCCTTTGCATTGAACTTTGAGCGTCTTACATTCAGAGATGCTGTTTGTGTTCACACAGCTACATTACACATCAACTAAAGTTTAAAATATGATATCGTAGTGGACCGCCCCTTTAATAAAAAAAAAGTAAATCCAATGAATCATATACAGTATTTCAGTGAAGGATGACAGTGATTTTCACACTGAACATTTTTGAAAATAGACAATACCTTCAGCCATTTCTTCTGTGTCCACTTCTTCAGTGTCTTTAGCTTCAGGAGCTGTTGTATCACATAGATGAGTTACACACACAATGCCTTAATGGTCAACAATTTTTTACCCTATTATTCTATCACTTTGCCAAGCAATTTTTCAACTTTTTCCCTTTTGTGGATGGGTAGATTGCATTAGTGTCTGACATAGAGCTATCATCAGATTTAATTAGCATGCAAAATCATTTTTTTCATTTGTACTGGGACGATCCTTCAGAATTCATTACAGCAGCATCAGCGGCGAGTTAGGAGCAGAAACAGGTGGTTTAGTTTTGCGCTGATTGAATCGGCAAATAAGCTAAATTAAGTTAGCAAGGTAAACTCAAGCTGCTCTTTGTTATAAGCATATGTTATAAGCAGCGTACATTGCCTTCACCAGATAATTCATTCATTCATTTTCCTTCGGCTTAGTCCCTTTATTCATCAGGGGTGGCCACAGCGGAATGAACCGTCAACTTATCCAGCATATGTTTTTACATAGCAGATGCCCTTTCAGCTGCAACCCAATACTGGGAAACACCATACACTCTCATTCACACATGCACACTACTGCCAACTTAGTTTATTTAATCCACCCATACCACATGCATGAAAAAAATGCAGGGTTCCACACAATTCCTTCATATTGTCCCAAAACAAATCCATTTGGTTAACTTTCCAAATTTAAGTGGATTGAACACAATTAAGTTGTGCCTAAAAAAACTTCAGTATTGGGTTAATTAAACTCATTTTAAATAAGTAGTTTTAACAAACAACAAATGCAGTTTTTTTAAGTGTGTCTTTGGATCCACGCGAACACTGGGAGAACATGCAATTTCCACACAGAAATGCCAACTGGCCCAGCCCAGACTCAAACCAGTGACCTTCTTGCTGTGAGCCACTGTGTCGCCTCTTCGCCAGCTAATTCTTGACTAGATTCCCTAGATTTGCTCTCTTCATTTGGCTTAATCTGTGTTTTCATGTTCTCATTGATCGGCCAGAACTTTGATGCCCTTGAATGACCCCTTTAGAGACGTGCGCCCTGTGACAGCTGACATGAAAGCAGTCTCTCATGGATTCGAACCGTTTCACTGGCAGCTGAGCAGCAATGCACCAGCTGCTGTGCTTTGATCCACCCAGCATGAATTAGACTTCAATCACTAACTCAAACGTGCTCCTTTCCTGCCAGTGTATTTGGATTTGTATGTTAATCTATGTTTGTGTGACCGCGAGTCTAAATAATTATTGTAAGAAACAAGAAAAAAAACATATATGGAGTATATAAAGATTTTATAAGTATTTCCAAAATAAATTATAGCAATTAAATTTGAGAATTGGAAAGAAATCTTACTGAGTTACCTTTACCAAAGAAAAGTTTATTCAAGTGAGTTATTTGTGTACTTTTTAAAATTTAAAATAAGTCAGTCTACTTTTTATGTTGTTCTCTGAAATGTATCTTAAGTATACATAATATTGCTCTTAAGGAACACTGCACTATTCTAAAAAAATGTTTATTTTATAACTTCCCTAAGCAGTTGAACAGCTGAGTTTTGCCATTTATGAATCCATTCAACCGATTTCCGGAGCACTTTTAGCTTAGCTTAGCATAGATCATTGAATCAGATTAGACCATTAGCTTCGCGCTCAAAAAAAAAAAGTTTAGACTGTTCTCTAGTTACATCATGTACTAAGTTTGTCTGTTGTGTATGGTTGAGATTCTGGCATAATGATATTGCCTTTACCTAGTTACCTAGCTGGTGACTACTTTCATGTGCTGCATAAAATCATTGCAGCTGTTTAACTCTCAGGAACTTGTAAAATGAGCATATTTTTTAAAAAGTGAGGTGGTCCTTTAAAGGGAACGTTCTCCCAAAAATTTTATTGTACTCCTCAAGTGGTTTGACAAAAGTACAAAAGTAGATATTTTAAAGAGAGCTGAAAACCTGTAACCATTGACTTCCATAATATTTGTTTTTCCATCCTAAGAAGTCAATGGTTACAGGTTTTCATCTCTCTTTAAACTATCTTTTTAATATCTCTTTAAAATAACCTTTCTTTCCTCTGTTCAACACAAAAGTAGATATTTTACAGAGGTGAAAACCTGTAACCATTGACTTCCATAGTGTTTGTTTTTTATACTTAACACAATGGTTACAGGAGTTCATCTCTCTTTAAAATATCTTTTTAATATCTCTTTAAAAAATGTACGTTTCTTTCCTCTGTTCAACACAAAAGTAGATATTTTACTCAGAGCTGAAAACCTGTAACTATTGACTTTGATAGTATTTGTTTTTCCTACTTAAGAAGTCAGTGGTTACAGGTTTTCAGCTCTTTTTAAACTATCTCTCTTCTTTTGGGTTGAACAGAGGAAACAAACTCAAACAGGTTTGGAACAAGTGAAGGGTGGGTAAAAAATGATATTTTGGGTGAACTAATACTTTAAGTATATTTAGTAAAATTAGCTTGACAGAAAAGTCTTAGTATATTTGGCCTATAATTTTTCATATGTTATAAAAGTATAATTAGGTATTTCGAGTACTTGGCTTATAGTTTTTTTTATACTGTTGATTGAGTAGCCCATTCATTTTCATAATATTACATTCTCTCTTGGTTTCAGAGACTTATGGATGGCCATTAAATTAGAGTAATTTCTTTGGGAAATCAGACTATTCTGGTTGTGCCTTATGTTTTGATTCCCCAATAGGAATAGAGTCATTTCTTCAGAAGTATGTACAGCACGTCTTTTTGATTCTCTAAAAAGAACCAACCTGTTTGACTATGTTGGCAGTGCATTATGTATTTATTGACTAAAATAACTGACTGTGAGTAATTCTTTTGGACTTGGACTTGGCACAGTATGTTGTCGTTCATTCGGGAGTCAAACTACACAAGTCTTTCCAGGTCTAGATTCAGTAACATTCCCACTACTAAGATCACTATCTGCAATATTATATGACATGAATACATCTTTACATGAATGAAAAAAGCAATCAGACTCATTACCATCATAACTAATCAGGTATAGTATACCTTTCTTGGGCGAAGAGCCATCTTCATCAGCCACCATTGCTTTCTCATCTTCACCTGCTTCAGGACTAACTACAGGTGCTGTTACTTTAAGAACATCATCTTCATCCTCAGCATTTATCTGATCCTCTCCTTCCTTATTTACCTCTTTCCTTTCTGCAACACCATCATCAGGTTCCTCAACAGCACCCTCATCTTTACATGGTGTATCTTTTTCAGAGTCAGCATCTTTCAGTCTGATACCAGTCTCACCTTCTAACTCTTTAGCTATCTCATCATCATCAGATGCGATATCAGCAGTGCTTAAGCTATCTTGTGAGTTGTCAGCTTTAGCAGCGCTCTCCTCTACAGCTGTTAATTTTGCCGCAGCACCATCAGCTTTAATAAGTATAGGTTCCTCACCAGTTGCTTGTTCTTCAACCTCAGCTACAATACCAAGAGCAATGGCGATAGTGGCATCTTGGACATCATCTTCATCATCTTTCTCCTCACTTTGGTCATCTTTTTGGTCATGGTCTACAGTAGGAGCCATTGTGATAGGTGTCTCTGCTTCATCAACTTGTTTCTCTGTATCTTCAGCCGGAGTGACTTTACCAGCTGGTGGTTCTTCTTGGGTGTGATCATCTTTGTCATCATCCGCTTCATCGGCTTCCTCAGCTTCCTCAGCTTCTTTAGGAGTAACATGAGCTTCTTCTTTCTCCACAGCAGGTTCTGCAGGGATTGGAGCAGCTTTCTTTTCAGGAACAGCAGAAGGAGATTCCTCCTTTTCATCTTCCTCTTCCTCCTTGACTACAGCTTCTTCTTTCTCCTTTTCTTCTTCTTCTTCCTTGTCTGTTCCAGCTTCCTCTTCCTCCTTTACTTCATCTTCCTCCTCTGGAGCTTCTTCCTTGTCCGTTCCAGCTTCATCTCCCTCCTTTTCCTTAGCCTCCTCTTCATCTTCATCCTCCTCCTCTGCTCCAGCCTCCTCTTTCTCCTTTTTCTCAGCCTCCTCTTTCTCTTCATCCTCCTCCTCAACTGCTTCAGGTTCCTCTTCCTCCTTTTCCTCAGTCTCATCTTCTTTTCCCTCTTCTTCATCTTCTTCCTCCTCCTTTGCTCCAGTTTCCTCTTTCTTCTTTTTCTTAGCAGCAATTTCTGTTGCTTCTTCTTCATCTTCCCCCTCCTCCTCTGCTTCAGCTTCCTCTTCTTCCTCCTCATCTGCTTCAGCTTCCTCTTCATCTTCCTCCTCTTCTTTTGCCTCCTCTTCATCTTCCTCCTCCTTCACCACCTTTACTTCAGGTTCCTCTTTCTCCCCTTCTTCCTCCTCATCTTCTTCCTCAAGCTCTTTCTCCTCTTCCTCCTCAAGCTCCTCCTCCTCTTCTTCTTCTTCCTCAAGCTCCTCCTCTTCTTCTTCCTCCTCCTCAAGCTCCTCATCAAATTCTTCCTCTTCTTCCTCATAGTCTTCTTCCTCCTCCTCCTGTTCTTCATCAGTAGCTATATCATCCTCTTCCTCCTCCTCTTCTTCCTCCAAGTATTCCCCTTCCTCTTCTAACATCTCCTTGGCCCATATTTCTGTAACTATATTATTAGGTTGTCAGGAGTGTCAGTGAAGGCTCTGTGTGGTGTTTTTGGGCTCAAACCAAACGCACAGCCTCACAGCATTTGACAGCAGACAAATAATATTTGGCTTGACATGCACAGGCCATTGCATAACATATAATTAGACATATTTAATGAATACAATGTATTTTACTGTGACAGCATGCCTTATGTGCTATTAGATACACTGATAATAATTGATTCATTGGATTAACAAATTGTTTTTAAGGTAAGTGGTTGCTAGCTATTTATATGGGCTGAATTTAAACTTTCAAATGAAATGTAGTAATTTTCAACTTAATCTGTGTGTTAAAATCCATCACATGTTAATTGTTTGCAACCACTTACCTTAAAAAATATCAGTAAATCCAATTATTCATTTTTTCAATGTAGTTGCATGCTGAGAAGACACACCAATAATTACAAAGAACTTGGTAAATAATAATGGGTATAAATAATGTAAATAATAAGGCCCAATCCCAATTCTATTTTTGTACCCCTTGCCCTTCCCCTTTGAAATAGAGTTTGAAGGGGATAGTCTTCAAAATTTACCCCTAAGAAAAGGGACACCACTACAACACCTGCACACGTAATCATATGTCATCGCGATCTCTTGCTTCATATGAGATCAGATGATCGTGACTGCTGTAGTTATTCCAGTTGTGTTATTTTTTGGTATTTATCTTCAGGAAATCACTGAAGGCATATATTATGTTATCATAACGATCTAATGTGGTGATAAGATCGTAACTATACTGTGCATTTACACAGTGGCCATATTCATCTATGTAAACACACGAAAACAACATTAACATTATAGTAGACACTGTAAAAAGGTCATTTCCAGCCACTAGACTTTTCTAACAGGGTATTCGAGTGTCATCGAGTGTCAGAATGTTGTGGGACTGCTGTACAGGAGTTATTATTAGGGATTATAGATAGCGAAATTCAGCGTTTTTTATTTTAACTTTTTATTTATTTATTTATTTATTTATTTATTTATTTATTTTATTTTAAGCATGACGGTAAAACACGAACGTGGTTATGAATGTATTAAAACATGTGCTTGTTTGTTGTAAATATTCGTAATAATGACAAAAAATACTAATTTGTGGATCTCCATACTTCCGGGTGCAGTTATGCTGTAGTTGTGGATGGTGTATTCTGGGAAATCACGCTAAAGAGAATTGGGACACCCCTACCCTTTCACGTGAACGTGCAAAATGAGGGGTAAGGGGATGGGCTTAGGGGTAGAATTGGGATTTGGCCTAAAACTGTAAATTCAAAAGACATTCATAATGAGTTAATGTAAGTCATGTACTGTACGTTTGGCTCGTTGATAAACCAACCTGTCCTATAACCTTCAGTACATCACCTGACCATATAGTGTGTGTTTACAACAATACAGCAAGTAAGACATACTGTAATGTACTGTGCCCTTTCATCTAAAAAACAATTAAGGATTTGTGTAGCTCAATTGAAGTAGTATTGTGTTAGTGCAACACTAACAATCATGGGTTCCACACAATTTCTTCATGTTGTTCCAACACAAATCGTTTAAATTAGTGCAATCGTTTTTTGCGATCGTTTTAATTTATTAAGAAAATGAACTGTGCATAAGTATAAAAATGAAGTTTAGTCAACTTAACAGTTCTAAGTTACAATGGGTTTACTCACCTTAATAAAGTCAACTTGTTACTTTAATGGCAGCTAGTTTACTTACTTTAAAAAAGGAAAATAACTAAATGCCTTTAGATTGTAAAAACAAACCAACAAAGTTTATTATGGCATCTGTCACCACAGTTAAGCTTCCAGCAACTATTTGAGTCTTTTAAATTAATGCTAAAAATATGATTTCTCTAAATTTTTTAATTTGACTAGATAAATAAGAGCACAGTTTTAAACCTAACCTGTAAAAATGGACTTGTCCATATAACAGATTTCTTGTGTGATGACTTTCAATGTTATTACATTGTTATTTTCATTGTTATTACTAATTGCATCTCTGTTTAATACTAACTGCATCTCTGTTCATGTTTATCATCTTATTTATTTTTATTTTTCATATTTATTTACTTTGTGTTGGTCACTTGTCACTTTATGTACACTGGAAGCTTCTGTAGCCAAAACAAATTCCTTGCACATTTGGAAATAAAACTGATTCTGATTCTGATTAACAAAAGTCCCATTTAGCTCGGTTGTTCATAAATATTTGCATTGCATTTTATGTTTTAAATTAAAACATGGAAATAAGTTTTATTAACCACAGATCTTGTTTTAGTCATTTAATCAAAGATCTATTAAAGCACTTTTTCTTCAGCATGATGGAAGTGGAAGTACTAAAATGCTAACTTGCGTCTGGGTTTTACTCATACACAATGTCATCCCTGCTTTTATTTTTTTTTTTTTGTTTCAATAGAAAAAACGCAATAAGCAAAACAGAACGGCATCCTCAAAGAACAATAATTATGGTTTATCATACTCCTCCATTGACAATGCCTATACGTCTTAAGCGCTTGCAGCTAATTTCCTGGTCTCTTAGGTGTCCTTGTGTCAGCAATTACGTACAGAACTGTGCCTTTAAAGCAAAACAAGAGGCTTGCAAAGCTCCCTTAAGTCTTAATGTGACGAATCACAGCAAATGCGTCACCCATATAATCAAATCCAGACTTTTATTACGTGCATATGCTGAGCTATTTTTATTCACAAACATTTGCATTAGCTAAAAGTGATAATGGTGTTTAGATGCTTTCTGCAATAGCTTTACCATTCGGAGACGGCTTAATGATGATTCCATGAAGATGTTAATGGACAAATACATGCAGCTTGATTAGCACGGGGAGCACAATTAGCGCGTGTGAAAACAAAGGGAAATGATTATGAATGGCTCCAAATGTAAAATCGCAATCAATGACAAACATAATGCCCATTCTCCATAAAATACTCTAATGCTTGCCCTCCTAATGCAACCGTAATATAAATGCGTTAATTACAGACTCAAGCAAACCGTTATCTGTTATGCTGATGGTTTATGTATTCCCTGATGAATGCAATCTCATCAAGCGCTCTTCAAGACACTAACCTTTTTTCCTCGGTGGCAGGAATTCTCCTGGAGGAGAGAGAAGGAGAATAACATGAGAAAAACTCTTGATTAAGTTAGTTAATCTGAGGTTTAATGCATGGAGTGGTGAAGAATGAGGCAATTATCTAGTCTATCTCCTTTTTTAATAGTGTAGGAAAAAGCCGGTTATTACTTCATTAGTGTGTTGAGACCAGTGTTGGGTTAGTTAGTTAGTTTAAAAAAAAGTAATTAATCATTAATTACATCATTAAAACTGTATTTAGATTATTTATTGAATGACTAGGGCTGAAAAGTAATTGAAATAGTTAATAAGGAATTTAATTACTTGACTCAATACTACTTAAAGTTCTATAAATGTCAATGCATATATACATTAAACCAGAGTCAAATCTGGTCTTTAGGCATTTAGTAAGTATTTTAATAACATCCATTTTGATAGTTAGCTAATTTTTAGTTAAAGTTAGTTAATTGTATGTGTATATGGCTTTTCACGGTAAGTCTCTGCAAAACAGAAAAACATAAATTGTATATCATATACATTTAGTCCTTTATCAGACGCTTTTGTCCAAAGCAACTTACAAATGAGGAGGCATTCAGTGATTCAACATGAAGAGGCAATAGACATAAGTGCTAGTTATAGGAATGGTTAACTGTTGTAGGAACTAGCAATAGGAGCTATGAGGAGGAGGGGAATTAAATAAATACTAAACACTGATCTAAAAAAATTATGACTCACTTTATTGTTATTTAAGCAGTTGCAATGGTCTAGATAAATGCAATCATAATGATAAATGAGTTATTCTGCAAAATATATTTGTTTACCAAAATTTCTCTGCTTCTCTGAATTGATTTATGCAAAAATTGTGCATTTTTGCAGTATTTATGGCAAGTATAATATAATTACAGTAACTACTTACACCCAACTGACACGGTTGACATACAGTACTAAAGGCATATGATAGTTTACCCCAAATTAATATTGTTTCATCATTTATTCACTGTGATGCCATTTCATCTCCATAATACTTATTTTAATCTTAATAGGAGATGTAGGACCAGATATTCATTTTACAGACTACAGTTTTAAGCTGCAATACCTTGAGTGATGCACTCTTGTTAAATTTTCATCTCTATTTTGCTCTCATATTTCACCTGGATTGAACATGCAATCTTTGGGGTCTGAAACTTTAAGAAATGTATCCACATGACCGACCATTGGATGAGAACAAAATTTTAAATAGATTAAAACTGGTTGATTGCAAAATCCTCTACTGTGGAAGTGGTATATAAATTTTGAACTGATATTTTTAACTTTACGGTTTTATTGCTTCAAAAAAGCCCCCCAAAAAACACTCACATTTCATGTGTTTCAGGTGTGATATTAACATACAGATTTACATTTAAAGCTTATGGGGATTTTACTGTACTCTAAGTATCTACAAATAAATAACATTTTAGTCTAATTCCTTTTGTCTTTAAGTGTTTTTTGAAACATTTTTGGATGTCACCAAGCCTTGTCACCATTCACTTTACATTATTTAAAAAAAAAGTACACAGAAAAAAGTAATTTAATGAAAATTAATTGAAATCAATAAAGATTAATTGACTTTTCCTTTAAAAGCAATGGATTTACTCACCTATTTACAAAGCAATAAGTTGACTTTGCTTAATAAAAATAAGTAAAGTCAACCTAACAGTTCCACGTTACTCCCTTTTTTAAGTAAATAATTGCTTTAATTCAAAACATTGTGTATGTTAAACATAAGAAACATTTGTCAAAAAAGCATAAGGGTGTTTTGATGACAGGATTTTGTGTGTGTGTGTGTGTGTGTGTCTGTGTGAACCATCTCTTTAATATCATCGATATTGTGTAGTGCTTTGGGAGATACACTTTGCGAGGCTTTAAAGGTTCAAGTCACTCTGGAGTACTTTTTATTTTATTTGTGTGTTGAGCATCAATTAAGACAATGTTAGCACCTGTCAGCTTTAATTGTGTGGAAAACTGGATAGTTTTGAGCTTTTGTCAGCTAATTTCACATTTAAAATAATTTTTGAGGTGGGATCAAAATCGGTGACATAGCGCGAATCTGCTAGTGAAGTGATGACTGTCATTATTATTCATAGAAGAGTTTTCTTATCAATTCAATTCAATTCACCTTTATTTGTACAGCGCTTATACAATGTAGATTGTGTCAATCCTATGAGAAGACCCTGCTTCTTAATTATTCATGAGAGCACATGCTTTCCAAAGGCAGGCATACCTGCCAAGCTGTGAGACCCAATGACTGGGTGAGATCGCACCCTTGAACTTCGCATACCGCAAGCAGTATTTAGCTGTTCATGAAGGGTCGTATGTGATTGTTTCCATGATCCACTGGGTTTGTTGCATGTTTTTCCACGCGATGCTATCAGGGCAGATACAGCAAAGCTGTTTGTTTGCAGCAAGCATTTTTGCCGGGAGAGCAGTACGAGACATGGAGAATGCCGGACTTTGTCTTTTATCAGTTGAGTTTGTTCCCATGTAGACACATCGCCTATATCTGTGCTGCTATGTTTAAAGGGCCACGAAACCCCCCTGTTTCAGCAGGGTGTTTTTACAACTCTAGTTTGGAAAAAGTCAGGAAAGTGGGGGTGTGTCTAGCTCTGTTTAGGTGGGAGTGTCGGGGGAGAGAAAGAGGAAAGGTTTTGGATAAAAATGGGAGTTTCCGTTTGGGCACGTGCTGATTTTCACAGAAGCAATACAAACACACAGACGCAGGGGAGAAAGACAGTGACTGTGTTTACATAGACATTAGTAATCAAATTATTTGCCAAATCATTAATTTTTCCAATTTAACTGCTGTTTGGCACTTTCACTTTCATTCAGGAACATTTTATGCTTGCCCCCCCGTAACAAACCAGATAATGCATATGAGGAACAAAGGAAGAGTTTAGTTTTAATGGAATGTTTGATACCGCACGCCATATAAGAGTAAAAGCCTCCGCATTTCTCGGTAACTCAGATGCACTCAGTAGGTAGTGTCAGAAAGCCGTGTGTGTATAGACTATCCTGTCACAAAATGCGGCGAAAATCCTACACGATGGTAATGGTTTGATTGCAGTGTTTATATCTTTACACTCGGAGAGCAGCATTTACAGCATATCTTTCAGTTCATAACATTGTAGTGATATTAACGTACTTTAAACTTGGTAACTAAATCATTTTGAGTAAAGTATGTCTTTAAAAACTGAAAGAGTACTGCTGACGATACTAACTATGCCATCTGAATAAACAAACAAAGATCACTGATCGCTTACTTGCCAAATCTGTAAAGACAGAACATTCTACACCAACTGGAGCCACGTCTTGATTAAAAGAAGACGAGTGGCAAATCGGGATTTCAGATGAGAAAAGCTCTCGGGTAAAAATGTTCCTGTTTCGTGACCCTTTAAAATCCTCCAGATTACAGGATGGGGCAAATGGTTGGAATAGATAGAGAAAGAGACCTGCTGCACTAATATCCACTGTATCTGCATTCAGACCCAGTGATTGAGGATAAGAGAAGTCCTCCTCATTCATAGTGTTTATATAAACACGATTATCTTTATAATGATATAAATTGTGGATGTGTGTATATGAAATTACGAATAACAAATGTAGCAGGGCATTAAATTACTGCTTATTTCTTTGAATTTTAACTTTGTAAACTATAAAGTCATGGGTCTCCTCACAGTTTGTGCCAACTGACAACAGTTGTTCGCTCCCCTCTTTTTTCCCTGCTCTGCCGGCGACACCCAATCCTCCCTCTGCTCGCAGCGCTCCACGCCCATCATGGAGCATTTTCTGAAAAAATTCTGAGGTAGACTTGATCCGAAAGAGGGAGGTTTCATGACCCTTTCATTTGAATGTGGTCCCCCAAAACCAGCAAAAATCCACTGCTTCTTCTTTTTTCTTTTTTTAATTTAAGACTTTTTTTAAGAGCCTGTCAAAATATTCCTCCTCTCGGGCACCTGAGAGATGCTTTTTAAATATTGCCTTTAATACTCCTTCAATTAGCAGCTGAAAGTCTCACAGGTCTAATGTGAGTAGCATTTTATGAGGAGATTTGCATATTTATTTAGTTCAGCAATGTATTTGTTTTCAAAACGTCAGACAGAATATCATTATTTGCACCAAACACCACTTGACACCCAAGTGCTATTGTGTTTCACTTTAATAAATGCTTCAAAAAACCACGAAAAAAAGGACATGCAACTTACAAGGTCAATATAGATAGAAAAGCTCAAGTAGTGGTGGAAAAATAGACTTTGACGATGTGAAGACAATCTGCTGAAGTTCAAAGAGAGGATCAAAATTAAATAAAGGCAATTTAAAAAGGCAAAAATCACTTTTAAAGGGGGTTTAAACACAGTTGTGTCGCAACCGTCTGTGAATATAGCCAGCTTCTAATGTCATTAATTCATTATTCCTAAAATCAGTCTACAGAAACACTTTGACATAGAAGGGGAAAGCTCTGCCCATTAGTGACATTCTATCCCTCATTAGCATAGGACGTTAGTCTTGTTTTTGAATCTGCCTATATGTTGACACACAGGCATTTTTAGCTCCGCCTTCATTTGAAAAGAGGGCTGGGTGCACAATCTCAATTGCATTTAAAGCGACAGTCACCAAAATGGCACAATTAGCATCAAAGCCCAAAAGGGGCAGTTTCAAAGAGTTGTAAAACATTGTTTATGGGGTATTTTGAGCTGAAACTTCACACGCACACTCTAGGGACATAAGAGACTTATTTTACACCTTGAAAAATACTTTAGGTCCCCTTTAAGTGACTTTGAATGTGGTATTGCTAATGCTAGACAGATTAATCTGAAAATTATTAGTACTTATTGTTTGGTTCTAGTGCCTTTCGTTAGGTAGTACTTAATTGTTAGATACTAGTACTTATTTATTATATACTGTACTCTTTTGTTGATATTATTATAATACCTGTTAAATAGAAACAAGCATTTAATTATAAGTTACATGTTAGTACTTGATTATCTACTATTCTCTATATCTGTGTGTTTAATAGATAGTTCAGATTTTGTACTTGTGTCACTAGTACTTGAAATTGTATTTTTTTTCAACTCTATACTGTGGACTTTCAGAATAAATGACCAATCACTAAATATAATCTACAATGCAGGATTTGCTTACATTTTTGATTAACTAAATTTTACTTAACAGTAAAAATAAAGACGATTAAGTACTTATTTATTAAGGTTGTTTTCTGTAATAAGTAGACCTTGAATTAGGGATGCTTTTTTAATCGGTGGCCATTTTGAAATATCGGTATATTTTATTTATATTAAAAAATAGTTGATTAATAAAGTTCTGAGATCAGTTCATCTTTTCTGAAAGAAAGGTTCTAAAATAAAATCAGCTATTCAGTGTAAATGTTTACAAACATGAAGAAAATATATTATTTATTTCTATCAGCTAATATCGGCTATCACCCTTCAAATCGGTTATTGGTATCGGGCTAAAATTCCATATTGGTGCATTTCTACCTTAAGTGACAATGACAGTTAAGTTGTACTTCAAGTTAGAGTGTTGAATTTACTTTTGTTATTTCAGCATGTTTTTTTTTTAGTTGAGGACCAATGAACTAATTTTTTTTGGTCAATTTCTTTAAAAATGTATGTCTACAAAACAAATTAGTTTGTGTTTTTAGATTGATATTTTTAGTGTAATGCATATCATAAGACGATTGCAATAGAAGGTGTAAATAATGAGGTACAATTGTTACTATTGATAATAAAAAATAATTTGGTATTTAATATAACATTGTTTAAAAAAATTATTTCCATTCCCACTCAGACTGCAGATTCACTGGTATCCTTCAAACGACAACTAAATACCCATCTCCTCCGAGAACACCTGAACTCTGGTAAATAATACCAAAAACACCTATAGAAGCACTTTCTCTCTCCCACTCTCTTTAAAAAAAAACCCCTCCTACCCTAGCACTAACTTCTCTGAGCGCAAACAAGTTACTTTGAATAACTAGCACTTCTTGTATGTATTACCTCTTCTTATTAAATCGCTGAATACCTCCTGAATTGTCAAATCATCAAAAGTTGTTTTGGACAAAAGCATCTGCTAAATGACTAAATGTAAATGTAAAAAAAAATTGACAGCTTGGACTTGTTAGCAACTTGCTGCACAGTTAATTGAAATTTACAATTTTTTTTTATCAAATGTAACTTTTTGGGGGTAAAATTTGAATAAACTCCAAAATATCTGCTGCAAATTCCCTTACAATTTTAGTTAGTTTATTTTTAATGTTTTTTTTTTTAAAGTGTAATTCATAAATTGTAGTGTGTGTATGTATGTATGTATGTATGTATTTATGTATGCATATATGCCTACTATATATGCCTACTGTATGTATGTATGCATATATGCCTACTAGTCACAAATGAGTGTGTATATTGTTTGTTTGTTTTTAAACACAGGTTTACCTTTATATAATTTGCGTCTACCTTCATCCAAAGAGCTTAGAATGATCAAGAAGCGACACTCAATAGAACGTTCCATTGCAACAGCAGTACCCAGTAACAGCCCCGCCATTCAGTCATTTTGAAGTGAAAGCGATCGGCCGTCCATTGGATCTTATTGCTGTCGCGATGGCAAGCAGCAGCTTTTTTATTTATTTATTTAAAAAGCGCATTAAAGCTGAGATACAATCTGAAACACGACAATACAACACTTACTATCACAATCATCAGCACTTTTAATAGTTTATTTTGCAGACTTATATGCTGTTGTTCTATCGGAATTTTCATTCAAATATGGCCGCAGCGCCATCTAGTGTCTGTTTACCAAATCGCACTAGAGTGTCGCCTCTTGGTGATTCTATGCTCTTTGCTTCACATTTTAACAAATGCATCTCTTATTTGTGTATAACGAAAGTGAAGGAGGACAGAGTTTGATACTAACCTTTTTTCTTCACAAAATGACGCTCGCCTAAATTGGTGGAGGAGGAAGGAATACAAAAGACAAGAGTGTTAGAGAAGAACCTACAAAATAGATCTTTTGAAACATTGATGAGGGCTGAATAAATTATAAATGTGGATCAGAGAGGGGAAAAGGCTCGTGTACGATTCACAGCACTTTATTCTGGCCTTTAAGATCTTCTGTGGAAGAAAAAAAGGCATGCCAGCATCAACACAGACACTCAAACATAAACAAACATGCATACGCAGAAGTGTTTTCATGCGACCTCTGTCTTTCACCCCGACACATTTCATTTGCATGCAAGAAAACTCAATAAATGTTAATTACGAAGCCACCTTTATAACTGGTGATGCATTTATATGTGTAAATAAAGTAAAATGATTAATTAATTAGCTTGTTTGACTGTCAAACGATTTGATCTGGCGAGCCTGTTTTTCTGCAGTGTGATCTATAAATACACCCATATGGGTTAGAATGAAGAGGAGAAAATATTGCTGGTTTTGTACAGAGCAGTGGTGCTCAACAAAAAGTCAAATGAATTAAAACAAAGCTAAACTAATAGGCTTTAAGCTAAAACTAAAAATCAATAAACATTGTTATTGACCCTCAAGTTTTTTTTTGTGCTTTGAAGAACTGTATTTTCACAGAATTAGAAATCATGGACGAATATTTACATTTACATTTACATTTAGTCATTTAGCAGACGCTTTTATCCAAAGCGACTTACAAATGAGGACAAGGAAGCAATTTACACAACTATAAGAGCAGCAGTGAACAAGCGCTATAGACAAGTTTCAGGCGTGTAAACCAAACACAGCAACTGAAAACAGGTCTAAATGTACTTACTCGGAGTTGCTCTCGATGCTAAAGTGCAATTAACCCTTGTGTGCTGTTACAAAGGATTTGGGGTGATCTAGGGTTGGGGTTGAGGCTTAATTAAACCACAGATTTCTCTGTGTTTCAGAAAATGTAATGATTTTTTGGTGACAAATCTTATTTTGACACATTTGGGGGCTTTGAAATCATTCAAAAACTCAACAATTCACTCTGAGCAAATTCACGACTCGTTTGTTTTGTTTGCGGCTGTTTTTGTGCTATAGACTTCAATAATAATTAAATGTTGTGATTGCAAAGCCATGACACCATATAATCACGCTATCCTTATTGCTGGTGGTTTTCCCTGTTGGGAAGAGATAAAATTGGTAATTTTTACTGTTAATTATCAGTTATAGTGCAAAAAAAAGCTTCTGGCTTTTATATATTGTGTGTACAAGAGACCTTTGCGCACTTATATTGATATGTTTGATAAAATCAAAAATAAGCACCTCAGAACAGTAAACATTGTAAGTGTATTTATGCATGCACACTATTTGTTATTTGGGCTATAGAACTCCATATGAAAGCAAGAAACGTTTTTGTACAGGTCTGTCTAAAGGGTTAATGATGCCAACTGATGATCTACAGTAAAAATGACAAATTGTACCTCTTCCCAACAGGGTAAACCACTAACCATCAAGAATGTATGATTATTGGCTTTGCAATCAAAAATTGTGGTTATAATGGAATTCAATGGGGCAAAAACAGCCATCAACATAACGAAAGGATAGTCAATTTGTATAACACACAAGGGTTAAATATCTGATGGAACTGACAAAAACATTAATATGATTTATATATTGTCAGAAAAGTGGCTAATTTGTAAAATTGATAGCATTTTATTCATATAGAAGTGTTTGCACTTAACCCCCACCCCTAAACCCAATCGTCATTTGGGGAATAAACAAATCATACTAAAAATGTATATGAATAAGATTAATCAAGATAAATTCATTCTAATTAGCTACTACATCAAGTAGTTCTGTTGTTGTGAGATTGCGTAAAAGTTTAAAAGGTTTTGTTTTTAGGGAGAAAAACCAACTATAAGTGATTTATATTAGTGATATATTTTTTAAAACCAATCAATAATATTTCTATGTATTTATTTGACACTTCATTAAATTATCCTATTAATTATAAAAATAAATAAATAAATAAAAGTCTTGAGCTTATTTATAAATTGTGTACTGTGGAGGCCTTGTAGTGACGAGTGATACATATTTTCATTTATGATTGGCATGTTATTTAATTGTTTAAATTAAATATGTATACATATATATATATATATATATATATATATATATATATATATATATATATATATATATATATATATATATATATATATATATATATATATATATATATATATATATATATATATGTGTGCATGTGTGCGTGTGTGTGTGTGTGTGTGTGTGTGTGTGTGTGTATTTAAAACGGGTGAGAGGGGGTTAAATCTCTGGTTAAATTGTAACCAGGTTTTATGAGTTTATTGATTGTATTGATTGCTATTTGTCTAACCATTGTGATTACTGGTTACCATGGTTTAACTACAAAATCAATGTTTCTTTTTCATTGTTTGTTTTTAAACGAGTTAATTTTCCTTAAGAGCGGTTTAGCTAATAATGAAATGATGAAAGGAACACCACTTATAATTTGTTAAATTATACAAACAAATTCATATTAAAGTTAATATTTTATGTACACTTGCAATTGGAGACAATATCATTAGCCCTGTTGTGAAGGTCATACACTAAAATACACTAAAAATACACTACCGGTCAAAAGTTTGGCGTTAGTTTTTTTTTTAAACTATTTTATTTCATAATTTTAATAAAAGTATTCTGTTCATCAAGGCAGCATTTATTAAATGTAAAAAAATGTTAAATGGTTGAATACTTATTTATTAAATATTTACTTATTACGTATTGTATGTAGTTTTAAATGAAACTATTACTCGTTATTACTTTTGTTTCTATTACCATTAATAATAATAATATTAATGATAATAATAACAACAATAATACTTAATATTAGAGTGATTTCAGAAGACTGGGTAATGAAGCTGAAAATTCATCTTTAAAATTACTGGAATAAGTTATTAAATTAAATTATAAACTACTTTTAAAAGTTATTTTATAGTTCAATATCATTTCACAATTTTACATGTACAATTTTTACTGTATTTTTGATGAAATAAATGCAGCCTTGGTGAGCAGAATAAGCTTATTTTAAAACCTTTAATAATCATTGTTAGGACTGTGTTTTTTTTGGTTTGTGTTTTTGTGTGTTTGGTCTGTTCTAGGTTGGGGCGTGCCTTCAGCGCACCTGAAGCTGGTCAGGTGTTCATTCACTGTTTGGGTAGTTGCGCTCCAATTTGGGCTTTATGTTTTGTTTTGCATCCATAAACTAGCGCTGACAACACTTACCACTTTCATTCACACTGATTAAACATACTGATACTGATGTTTTGATTGTTATGTTCAATTTTGTTAAAATAAATATATCGCTGTGTTCGTCTCCCTTAATGTTGTTACATCTTTTAGCCAGGTGTAACATCAGGTGTTACATCACACTGAGCCCAGACTTTTGACCGGTTGTGTGTGTGTGTATATATATATCTCTCTTTCTTTTTTTAAATATATACTGTTGAAGGCAAAATTCTTTATATATTATTTTTATTATATATTATTTATAGTAGGATTGTTTATCTTCAATTCTTAATAATAATGACCTGTGTAAGAGGGATGGTTGGATATGGGGTGGTCGCCCAGGGTACCATATTAAACTTTAAACTATAAAAAATTTTAATAAAAGTCACTTTTTCAACCTTTTCATGGTTAAAAGTCCTAAAATGCAATTTAAAAGCGTAAAAAAACAAAAAAACTAAAAATATGAATCACAAAATACAAAAATCTGATAGATATTTTTTACAGTGTGTGTACAGTGTTGTGATCAGTTTGTATACCTTGCAGATGATATATTCTTTTGATATATGTAACCGTCAATGTGAAAAGCATTCTTTGATAACTGGAGCTATTGAAGCGATGTAGCAGTCAATCCACACGCATTTATTTTAAATGAGCACCTCAAGGTGACTTATGAGGAATCCTAGCCAAGCGTGTTATTGGTTGGCAAATGGCAATGTCACAATTGTCTCTGTCTCTGTGTTTTGAGTTCTCTTTATGAATGTTTCTTTAAGTGTTCACTGTGCTTATGTATTCATTTGTGCTCTGACTGCTTCACAAATATTTCTTTCTTTTGTAATTCAGACGGTTTCAGACACACTTGTGCCGTACTGTATTTTCTGTATGTTTTAGCTCTTGAAACATTTGTGTAATGACTGTTGAGGCATTGTGGGGGTTTTGTTAATTGATAGCAGATCCTTGGTCACCGATAATTAAACAAAGTAAATGTCATTCATTCAAAAGTACTTCATGGGCCTTGTTTAATTGTCATAGGCGTGTATTACCTTTGGAGATTTGACTGATGATTAAAGCAAATAATACAGCATTATGTTTGCCTGAAATAATAGTGTCAGTTTTAAGTTTTTTTTAAAAAACATATCATGGGCCTAAAGTGTATAGTGAAATGTATGTTCAAAAATGTCATAAAGATATATATTTTTATGATTTCACTATGTATACAAAATAACTACATGTAATTTTTTTTTCTCATCAACGCCAGTTCTAATAGTTCTAGTAATAATTACCAAAATAACAAATGACTACCTTCTTTTGCTTCTTTTCTTTTCCTTTTTTCTTCTTTTTTTGCAAAATGGCAAAGGTGTTTTTTTTTTTTTTTTGTAAAAAAAATAGTACTTATTTTCCATATACTAAATGCTAAGCTGATTTTTTTGTTTGTTTTTTACAGTCTTGGACGTGTATAATAATAAATACTAATAACACCATTCATTTTGTGGTATTTGTTTTTTTTTATGAAGTGTTACTGTATATTTATATTTATTTATTTATTTATTTTTTATTAAATATATTTTAGTAGTTTTATTTTCCCCTGAAACATACAAGTCCTGATCAGTTTTTTATATTATATTATATTATATTATATTATATTATATTATATTATATTATATTATATTATATTATATTATATTATATTATATTATATTATATTATTTTATATTATATTATATTATATTATTTTATATTATGGTTAAATATATAATATATAGATATAATATATAGTTTTCACAACAAGAAAACATTTGGTCATTTTTTTTTATTTATGCTTATAACTAAAAACTGAATAAATCATTAATCACAATTATTTGTTTGACTTGTTAATCACCAGGACAAAATTTCTAATTGTAACTGGTTTATTATAATTATTTTATGTTTTATTTTTAATAATTTTTTTGTATTAAATTTAAATTAATTTTGGTTTGAAAAATTGGTCCATAAAATAACAAAATATGGACTAAAAATTTTCATGTCCAAAAATGTTTGAAAATGTTTAAAAATATATAATATTTTTAAAAGGAAATGAGGGTGAACTATTTAAATTCCAATAAAAATACACACCTGCACAAAAGTTTACAATAATAATAATAATAATAATAATAATAATAATAATAATAATAATAAAAAGTGAAATGGACAAAACTATCAGTTAGCTATGTTTGCTAATTTGCTAGTGTACTTTTCTGTACCAGCCTTATCATTTGGTTGGTTTATTTAAAGATGGGATACATTTTCAAGGTCGATTAAAAATTAACTCTGTTTACTTAAACTTCATACAAAAATCAGGATAAACAGGGGATAAAAGGGATATTAGGTAAAGCACCTAATAAACATTTTGAATGAGCTTTAAAGTGCATCTGTGGTTGAAGACGAGAACATAAGAGCCCTCAATGAGACCACAGTGAGCCGTTAGCATCCAAAATGAAAGAGGGGAGGTAAAGATGTCTCTGGTTGTGTGAGATAGATTTATTGTTCTCCCCTGATAATCTCGTTTTTTAAGTTCTGTTGACTGGCTTTTTTATGATGTATAATCTGCTGTATTTTTAAATATACTGTATTTTGTTGTTTTTAATAAACATTTTATGTTTAAAGCAAGAACAAATGGCAGCTGCACGAGAAAACCTTTTTTCCTATGAAATCTAATATCCTTTATTATATTGCATTATATTATATTATATTATATTATATTATATTGCATTATATTATATTGCATTATATTATATTATTTTATATTATATTTCATGGTTAAATTTAATTAATAAATATTGTTATTAAATTCACTATTATATCAGTATTATACAATTTTACAATAAATCATATGGTTATTTTATTATTATATAACTAAAAACAGAATTAAATCATTAATCATAATTATTTGTTTGTCTTGGTAATCACCAGGACCAAATTAGCGACTGGTTCATTCTAGCTAGTATTTTAGTACTCGATTATTTTAAAGAAATTTAATAAATTTTTTTGTTGCATTTATTTATTTATTTATTTTTATTCCCCGCATATATATATATATATATATATATATATATATATATATATATATATATATATATATATAAGCTACTATATTTTAGTACTCAGATGAAATTTAATTTAACTTAATTTGTATTTTATTTTATTCCAAACATACAGTATATAAGCTACTATTTTAGTACTCAATTAATTAAATGAAATGCAATTTAATATTTTTTTGTTTTATATATTTATTTTATTTTTATTTTACCTAATTTAATCAATTTTTATTTTATTTTATTGCCCACATGCAGTATACAAGCTCCTTAATTAAATTAACTACTATTTAAAGCTACTTAACTTTGATACTCAATTTTTATTTTATTTTTATTTTATTTTTTATTCCCCACATACTGTATATACGCTACTATTTTAATACTCATTTTTTATTTTATTTTATTTTATTTTTTCATTCCCCACATACTGTAAATAAGCTACTATTTTAATACTCAATTTTTATTTATTTTATTTATTCCCCACATACTGTATATACGCTACTATTTTAATACTCAATTTTTATTTTATTTTATTTTATTTATTCCCCACATACTGTATATACGCTACTATTTTAATACTCAATTTTTATTTTATTTTATTTATTCCCCACATACTGTATATACGCTACTATTTTAATACTCAATTTTTATTTTATTTTATTTATTCCCCACATACTGTATATACGCTACTATTTTAATACTCAATTTTTATTTTATTTTATTTTATTTTATTGTTTCATTCCCCACATACTGTAAATAAGCTACTATTTTAATACTCAATTTTTATTTATTTTATTTATTCCCCACATACTGTATATACGCTACTATTTTAATACTCAATTTTTATTTTATTTTATTTTATTTATTCCCCACATACTGTATATACGCTACTATTTTAATGCTCAATTTTTATTTATTTTATTTATTCCCCACATACTGTATATACGCTACTATTTTAATACTCAATTTTTATTTTATTTTATTTATTCCCCACATACTGTATATACGCTACTATTTTAATACTCAATTTTTATTTTATTTTATTTATTCCCCACATACTGTATATACGCTACTATTTTAATGCTCAATTTTTATTTATTTTATTTATTCCCCACATACTGTATATACGCTACTATTTTAATACTCAATTTTTATTTTATTTTATTTATTCCCCACATACTGTATATACGCTACTATTTTAATACTCAATTTTTATTTTATTTTATTTTATTTATTCCCCACATACTGTATATACGCTACTATTTTAATACTCAATTTTTATTTTATTTATTTTTTATTCCCCACATACTGTATATACGCTACTATTTTAATACTCAATTTTTATTTTATTTTATTTTATTTTATTTTTTATTCCCCACATACTGTAAATAAGCTACTATTTTAATACTCAATTTTTATTTTATTTTATTTTATTTTATTTTTTATTCCCCACATACTGTAAATAAGCTACTATTTTAATACTCAATTTTTATTTATTTTATTTATTCCCCACATACTGTATATACGCTACTATTTTAATACTCAATTTTTATTTTATTTTATATAATTTTTTCATTCCCCACATACTGTAAATAAGCTACTATTTTAATACTCAATTTTTATTTATTTTATTTTATTTTATTTATTCCCCACATACTGTATATAAGCTACTATTTTTATTTTATTTTATTTTATTTTATTTATTTCCCACATACTGTATATACGCTACTATTTTAATACTCAATTTTTATTTTATTGTATTTTATTTATTTCCCACATACTGTATATACGCTACTATTTTAATACTCAATTTTTATTTTATTTTATTTTTTATTCCCCACATACTGTATATACGCTACTATTTTAATACTCAATTTTTATTTTATTTTATTTTATTTATTCCCCACATACTGTATATACGCTACTATTTTAATACTCAATTTTTATTTTATTTATTTTTTATTCCCCACATACTGTATATACGCTACTATTTTAATACTCAATTTTTATTTTATTTTATTTTATTTTATTGTTTCATTCCCCACATACTGTAAATAAGCTACTATTTTAATACTCAATTTTTATTTATTTTATTTATTCCCCACATACTGTATATACGCTACTATTTTAATACTCAATTTTTATTTTATTTTATTTTATTTATTCCCCACATACTGTATATACGCTACTATTTTAATACTCAATTTTTATTTTATTTTATTTTTTTATTCCCCACATACTGTATATACGCTACTATTTTAATACTCAATTTTTATTTATTTTATTTATTCCCCACATACTGTATATACGCTACTATTTTAATACTCAATTTTTATTTTATTGTATTTCATTTATTCCCCACATACTGTATATACGCTACTATTTTAATACTCAATTTTTATTTTATTTTATTTTATTCCCCACATATATAGGCTAATATAAGCTACTATTTTACTAATTTTGTGCAGTAACATTACAGTAAATGCATAACATACAGAAACAAACATAAACTTTATTTTTTTAAATAATAATCTCTTGCTGTGCATAGTTGCTACACTGTAGAAATCCTTGTGAATCCATCACAAAATTACTACTAATGAAGAAGAATGACAGAGATGTGATACTGTTTTGTTTGATTTTTATTGTCATTTTGTAGAATCACACAAAGTTTAGGTGAGAAACAGAGTTCCTTGCAGAAATCCCTCATCCTCTTTCTCAAAACTCTTCATTGTGTTGTAAAGCTGTAAAACAGTGACCCATTCTTAAGTATATTCCTCAATAACAAAACACATCATTGAGCAGATCTTATAATATTATATCAGACCGACCATAGATTGCACAAACATAGATGTGTGCACAAACATAATCAATCGCCAATCGCCAATCCCATTGGGAAACCATATAAACCAGGTTCATTCAGCAGAAAAGGAAAAAAAAACTTTACCAAAAAAGCCAGCTCATATTTCTAAAAAGACCTATTTATACACATGGCTCGTCAGATCAAACCGCTGTGGTTAGTCTGTGGTTTTAGAGATCATGTTAATATCACAGTAAACACTTTGTTGCTGCTATTGTGAAGAAAAAAGCCCATGCCAAATTAATATACCTTCATCCTCTTCTTCTTCTGGCGCTACCAAATTAGTCATAAAAGTCAAGATGGATGTAATCCAGTCGGAAGAGTCATCCATGGCTTCGCTCACCGCTTTTTCAGGGCTGATGTGGTGAATACTTCCTAAGAGCATGTTTTAGACAAGGCATCTTGAGACACATGTTTCTGCATGGCCAGAATAGTTTCATTTACAGTCATTATAGATAGATACAGTAGATAGATAGATAGATAGATAGATAGATAGATAGATAGATAGATAGATAGATAGATAGATAGATAGATAGATAGATAGATAGATAGATAGATAGATAGATAGATAGATAATTAATTGGATTTAGTACTTTTTTTAAAGGTAAGTGGTTGCAAAGAATTTATATGGGCTATTTTTAATCAAACAAATAAAATTTAGTAATGTTCAACTTAATTTGTTTGCTTAAATTCAGCCCAAATAAATAGTTTGCAGTAACTTACCTTAAAAAATGTTAATCCAATGAATAATTTTTCCCAGTGCATTTTTTTGTGTCAATGTTGTAAAAGCAATAAATAAAATGTTTATCTGTTTGATATATTTAATTCAAAGACAGTTACTAAGAAAATACACTTATATGGCCAGAAGTGTGGATACCAGAGTGCATAAATATGTTCACATTTCTGGAATTTTTGTTTTTACTTTTAGTTTTTTCTAATGTTACAAATGTAGTCATGTTTTTAATCAGTAAACATGCTTACAAACAGTATAGACAAAATGTCCCATAAAAAAGCTATTCATTGTATAGTTGCAGGCAAAATTTTTAGTTTTCAGTTTTAATAACTAATTTCTAATAATAAATAATTTGTCTTCTACGATGACAGTGCATAATATTTTGCCTACTATTTCGTGATATACTCAGATTAAAGTGCAGATTAAAGGCTTAACTAGGTTAATTTCTGTTCATTTGGCAAGTCATTGGACAACAGTGGTTTGTTCTGTTGCTAATCGAAAAAATATATATATTAAAGGGCTAGTAATATTGACCTTAGCAGTTTTTAATAAAAAAATTTAAAGAATGTTTAAGCTGTACATACAGTAGAAAGTGTATTTAATGGCAATAATATATATTTTTTTATGTTTTGAAGTAACTGCGTGAACATAAAATAAAAATATGTTTCACATATATCCAGCGTAGCAGATATATTTACATATATTTATGTAAAAAAAAACAATGTACTTATGTTCACCTGGATTTTTGAAATATGAAATATTAAAGAATAAGTATTTATAATAAATTAGATAATATATTTTAAATATTACAAATCCAATGGTTGTTGATGATTATGAAGATTTTATTTAACTTTTTATTTAATGATCCATATACAGTGACTCACTAAATTAAAAAAACAGATTTATTCAGGAACGAAACACCAGAGTATTGCTTTAAGATGTTTGCGCTCTAACATTAAATGCTGCATCCTCTCAACACATTTTTGTAAAAAGTATGAACAAAGCCAATCTCTGGGTTAAATTTTTGATCACCAAATTAATATTTGAACACCGGCTTTAACCCAACGTTTGTGTCCATATTTTATTCTGTTTTGGTTTATATAACGTTTTTTAGAGTGTACTAACTATTAAAAAGTAAACTATTTTCTTTTTACAAAAAAGGTTTCTAAAATGTTGAATTGTTATATGAAATTATTGTTGCTTTTGCATAATGCTAATATGCTGATATTTGGGAAAATGCCACTTTTGCTTAAGTAATATTGCATAACTATATCAAACGAGAGAAGAAAAACCCATACAGAAATATTTTCTCATAACTTTGTAAAACTATAGGGTAATTCTAACTGCTTTATGTAGTCTTTCATTGTTAGTCATTGATAGTCTTCAAGTCAGTGCTTTTGTACTGTTGAAAATGTGTTTTTGCTTTCACACATCATTAAAACCATAATTACCATAATTATCAAACACGATTAAACAATGTTAATGGTTCTTTTTAGATCAAATATTTTAATGGTCATCAAAAAGTTTGGAAAATTCCTCAGTTAATTTATGCTTTTGATTTGCATTATGGAAGCTTGATCTTTTCTCCAACAACTTTTGATGTTGAAATGCTTAAAAAGTGACTTTTGACAGTTTAACACAGTTTGAAGTGATATTGCTCTGGTTGGTATTGTAAAAACAGTAATTTTCTGTACACTGTTCACAAGTTCCTGTAGAATCTGCAGTAATTTACTGGCAGCAGTTTGATAGTAACTTACTGTGATTTAATTACAGCAGAAGTACTGTATTTACATTTACAGCACCATTCATCTTGCTGTATATTTATTTACAGATTTATATGTCTATTTTTACTGTATAATATCCAGTAATTTTAAAACTTAATTTTGAAACAGATGAAACTTTAAAATCCAGTAACAAACTGCATAACTGTCCTACAGTAAAATACAATTTATATTACAGTTAAATACTGTTTTAATTTACAAAAATTGTTAACTGTGGATGGTACTAAAACTAGTAATTATCTGTCTGTACTTTTCAGTTTTTTTTAAATAAATTTAATCCTCTGTAGGTAGTTTCTTATAAAAATTATTGTTTCAAACTACTAAAATGCCAATACTAATCATTTTGTTGAACTGCAAAGTTAAATTTTCTATATCAAAAGTCGACAGAGCAGAGAAAAAAAGTCCCAAAAGGCAATTCAAAACTGTAAATAAACAACATAAGGGTCTCATCGTCTTAAAGTCTTAGTGTCTTAAATCTCAAAAACGAATGTACTGAAATTGTCTTTGTTCGTGTAAAGCTATCTGGCCATTGACACCACAAATTCATATCAATATATATTTTTTTTAAATAGTGAAATTTTTAATTTATTATAATGGTTTAAATATTTTCCTTATAATAACATTTGTTTAAAAGTTCCCCATGTATTTACTGCTGAGGATACTGACCTGGACAGACTGTTGTGCAGACATTTAGATTATTATAGTTTTTAAAACATTTGTCCTTTATTATAATAATAATAATAATAATAATAATAATAATAATAATAATAATAATAATAATAATAATAATAATAATAATAAAAATAATAATAATAAAAAGAAAGGTTATGTTGAAAAAAGTATATGTATATAACTAGAGCTTGATTGTTTTGACACATTATTTAAAATATGTTGCTAAGAAATAACAAAATTGTTTAAATGTTTTATTATTAAATTATAGGGACTAAGCTGAAAATGAATGAATGAACGAATTATTAAATTATTATTGTTATTGTATTATTAAATATATAAAATTATAATATTTTTACATTTTTGATAGGGCAAATCAAAATCTTGTTCAACCGGGACATTTGTAAAACATTTTACGAGTCAAAAATTTCATTCATAATGGTCATAAAAATGTCATAAAAAGTCTTAAATTTAACCTGCAAAACCCCTGATTATGGTTTTCACACACTTTTGGCCACAAACTGTATATGCTACTTCTTAATTTTCAGTGTACCGTTCATCCTGAATGACATTTTCATCAAGAAAAATGGATGATTTAAAATTTAGCAGTGAAAAAGGCTAGCAAGCACCCACGTCTATAAAACACCCATATGGTTGTCTATACGTCTGCAGATAAAAATTGCAAAGTCAGTAAATCTTGTGTTATTTTCTGGAGATATTTGGGTGTTCCCGCTTTCCAGCACCGTCGTCAGGAATACTCATCAGACTCCACACATCTCCGTGTAGTTTCTGTCTGTCTGTGGTGGTTATCAGCAGGCGAACAGCATGACCCGAGTCAAAACCGTTTTACCAGAAGCCATTATGCAGAGGGTGACGTGACAGCGAGCACAGACTCCAGACTCCTCAGACCTCCATTATAGCCTCTAAACACCCTCATGTTCGCTGCCGCCACCAGAATAAATTAGTATTTGATTATAAAATATTCTGGCAGCCTGCTAACGTTACTATAATTTGTAGCGTTTTGAAACATTCACAAGCAGGTGTTAAAATCAGCTCGTAAAGGACTTCTAGATGAACATAACGGCTATTTTAGCTTTGTTTATTACAGTAGGTTGGTGATGAATTGCGTTAAATTGCTTCATTATGTTAATCACAAAATTAAAGAGATATTTCCCCCAAAAAGGAACATTTACTCACTATTTACTATACTCACATTCAGGGGGTTAAAACCTCTTTATTCTGTTGAAATCAAAAGAAGATATTTTGAAGAAAGTTGAAAACCTGTAACCATTGACTTCATCTCATCATATACTGTAAGTACCTGGGTGTATATCTGAATAACAAGCTCAATTTCTCTGAAAATAGAATTGAGGTTTACAAGAAGGGTCAGGGTTGCATTCATTTATTAAGACAACTCAGATCCTTTGGTGTGTGTCAGACACTGTTAAAGAATTTCGATGAATTTCTGGTGTTATCTGTGATCCTGTAAGCTGTAACTTGCTGGCGGACATGGTAGGTTCTGTTGTGGGGTGTGTGCTACTCACTATAGAAGAAATTGTGCATGATCGAATGATGGATTAATTTGTCAGAATGATGAACCACGATTGTCATCCCTCTTTGATATAGTCCAAACGTGTGCAAGCTTATTTAGCTCAAGATTAATTCAGCCTTAGAGTTACATAGAAAGATACAGGAAGTCATTTTTTACCAACGGTGATCAGATTGTATAACCAAAGTCATACTAGATGAATTTAGCTGAATTTTAATAGCATTAATACTAATAGATATGGACTGCTCGTTATTTGAAACTAAAGTGTGCTGTATGAATGTAATTGTATTGATACATTGTAAAACTCAATAAGTTATGGCAACTCAAACCCTTTAAGGAAACCGATTGCAACAAACCATTTGAGTTCAAAAACTATTCCTAATGAGTACTGTGAACTTAATCGATATGAGTAAACGGAGCAACTTAAGCACAGTAAAAGCCAATAAATGAAGAGAACTCAAACCAACTGAGTACTGTAAAACCCAATAAGTTAAATCAACTCAAACCGTTTGAGGAACCTTTTGCTACAAGCGCTAAAAAACTAATATATATGAGTACTGTGAACTTACTCCATTTAAGTTGAAGTAATGAGGTATTTAATTAACTCATATACCTTCAACACCGAGTTCAAAACTCTTTTCAAATGAGTAGATTAACTTTCAGTCAATTTTAAGTTAACTACACTCATTTTATTTGATAAAGTGCACTGTTGGGTTTTAGGGTGTATTTTTGCCTTTTTATATATGTAATTTATTTTATAGTATGGAAAGCTCTGCTGTGATGTGAGTTTCTCTTTTGGGATTAATAAAGTCTAAACAAACAAACATTGTAGGAAACAAAAGCTATGGAAGTCAGTGGTTACCGGTTTTCAATATTCTTCAAAATATCGTTTTTTTTTTCTTTCTGTTCAACAGATGAAAGAAACTCAAGCAGGTTTGGAGCATGTCAAGGGAGAGTAAATGATGATGGAATTTTCATTTTTGATTGAACTACCCCTTAAATGTGAAATGAACAGTTGAAGTCAGAATTTTTAGCCCCCCTTTGATTTTTATTTTTTTATATTCTTTTTAAAATATTTCCCAAATGATGTTTAACAGAGCAAGGGAATTTTCACAGTATGTCTGATAATATTCTTTCCTCTGGAGAAAGTCTTATTTGTTTTATTTCGGCTAGAATTAAAGCAGTTTTTTAATTTTTAAGAACCATTTTAAGGTCAAAATAATTAGCCCCTTTAAGCTATATTTTTCCGATAGTCTACAGAAAAAAACATTGTTATAACTTGCCTAATAACTCTGTCCTGCCTAGTTTACCTGCCTAGTTTGCACATAACAGCTGCGCATATAACGTTGAATATAGTAATAAACATGTACATACACTTGTCAATCTGTATATTTACACTCACTACTTACTTCTATTTTTTAAAATATATTTATTATCAGTTTTTTGTCCTGTCTCTGTAATCCTGTTGCACTGTAGAAGCTCTGTCACGAAAACAAATTCCTCGTATGTGTGAACATACCTGGCAATAAAGCTCTTTCTGATTTCTGATTCTGATTTCTTTTATCTAGTTAAGTCTTTAAATGTAACTTTCAGCTGTATAGAAGTGTCTTGAAAAATATCTAGTCAAATATTATGTACTGTCTGTAAGAGGCTAAATTATCATATGCTTTTGTTTATATGACAAAACATGTCTTTTTGACTCAAGAAGGTCCATACTGACTCCAAAGGCAGATACTGATAAGATAAGGGCCTGGTGTGTGGACTTTGGGGGTTTTACAATGTGGTCACATGTTGATTGGTCAGTTTGAATGTCTCAGCATTTGGGCTTTAGTCACATGGTCAAGAAAGATACAAAATAGGTGGTAAAACGCTGCTCTCCCTCTTTTCCTGGATTGTCTTTTCCTGGTCTGTGCTTTCCTGCTCTGCTCCTCTCCTCCTCTGGTGTCTATCTTCTCTGACTCTACTACAATCAGGGTAACTTCTGGGCCTGCTCTCTTTGTCTCTCTCTCCCTCCCCCTGTGTCTCTCCTTCTACCTCTTGTAACTTTAATTTTACATTTAAGCTGGGTACAATTTATATCATATGTTTTTATCATTTCATATTTTATCATTTTATACAGTTATTCTGTAACCAATTCAGTTGTAACCATAGAGAATTATTGTCATTAAATCATTTCATTTTCAAGTATTTTTGAGTTACTTTAGATTTAACATCAACACTTAATTGCTCCATATTGCAATACAATACAATCACATAATATCAACGCTTTCCCACATTTATAGCTATTAATACTGCCCATTCGACAGAACTACAGTTCGAACCGGCTGTGGTTTAAAACTCATTCCTACATGTCATTATGGTAAAGATAAAATAAATCAGTTATTAGAAATGAATTGTTAAAACTATTATGTTTAGAAATGTGTTGAAAAAAAATCTCTCCGTTAAACAGAAATTGAGGACAAAAATAAACACGGGGCTAATAACTCTGGGGGGCTAATCATTCTGACTTCTGCTGTATATACTGTAAAATATAATTTGAGTCAATTATTAAATATTATTTATTTTATTTATGTTTTTGAATACAATAAACCCCTTTTTTCTTTGAAGAATTCAAATGCGAACACTTTAAGTTATTAAAAGCTATTTCCACAGATTCAATTGGAAAATTAATTATTTTTCTACTGTGAAGAAATGACACTTATCATCTTTAAACATCGACAAAACATTCACCTCGTGCTCTAATGCTACTTGAAGATGCCATTCAGGAGGACTGCTTTCAAATGACACATTGAAATGCTTCAAATTACACTGAAATTCTTCACTTTTTTAATAGCTAGCATTGACCTTGGTTTATTAAATATAAATAACTGCTGTACTTCACATTTGTTGGCTACCAAATCCAATATATAGTCTCCACTCGTATTTGTAAGATGTAAGATATACTGTAAGATGGCTTGCCTCTAAGGCTGCCTGCTTCCTTTAATGTTTTCCTGACACGATGTGGCTGAGGTCCTGTTTGGATGAGAGACACAGAAGCACAGGTGTGGGACAGCGACACACATACTGCACACACACATACACACTGGCTGCGTTTCCATTACATTTTATACTGCGCAAATTTAAACAATGAATTGCCTAATGACGTTTTTACGCACGCATTATGAGGTTTATCAGGCAATTTCACAGAAGTATTAGCAAAATGGCAGTGAATTTTTTTCTTTCTCACAATTACAGGTCACCTAAAGTTATATGATCATTCTTTTAAAGATGGCACCATATGTCTGGCCCGAAGATGAGACAGATTTATTTTTTACTTATTAAATTTACATTAAATATGGGAAAATTAGATTTCAAGAAACAAAACAGACTTTTTATTATATTTTATATTCCAAACTAAGATTGTGAATTTTAAAATATGCCTAATTGAGTTTTTAGGCTCATGTGAGGTTGTTTTTCCAGACAATTTAATTAAAAAGGGATACATTTAAAAAACATTTTCAATGTTTACAGGTCACCTAAAAAGTTATATGATCATTCTTTTAAAGATGGCACCATATGTCTGGCCCAAAGATGAGGGAGTTTTTTTTAAAACCCATTAAATTCATGATAAATATGGGAAAAATACATTTCAAGAAAAAAAACAGACATTTTATATTACACAAACAAAAATTTGAATTAAAAAATGCCTAAGTAGGTTTTTCAGATGACACTGAAATGCTTCAAACACATGGTTTTTCAGGCAATTTCACGCAATAATTAGCAAAATGGTAATGGATTCTTTCCTTTTTTTGCATATAGGTCACCTAAAAATTCATAAGATCATTAGATTTTAAGAAACAAAACAGACGTTTTATTACATTTTATAATACAGAAACTGAAATTGTGAATTTAAAATATGCCTAATGAAGTTTTTAAGCTCACATGAGGTTGTTTTTCAGGCAATTTCATTACAAAGGGATCAATGATCATTCTTTAAAGATGGCACCCATGTCTGACCTGAAGATGAGACCGAGTTTTTTTTTTAATTGATTAAAGACAAAAAAAGAAAAAGAAATTAAGATTCCAAGGAACAGAGCAGACATGAAGGAGAACGGCTTTGGAAGGTCGTGTAAAATCTTATATGGTATAAATGAAAAACTCTAAAACAAAAGTATCTTTCAAAGAAGAGAAAACTTTGCAAAAGCAGTGATATGGGAGAGGGAATGTAAAATTAAAGTATTTCGACCAAAATGAAAGAAGTTTGATTAACTTTTTAACTCACCCACTAGGCCAGAGACCTATTGAACACAGATCTAAAACAGCATAGACTTGATATAACTTGTATTAGCCTTGGGCTTTGTTTTCTTAAAACTTTTGTTCGACAAGAACAGTCCAAATCCAGTATAGTCTCAATGTGGGTCTACAAGAAGAATAAAAAAAAAAAAATCAAAGTAGGCACACCACAGCTCAAAAGGCACCAACATATTTATTATGTTTTAACCACAGGTGATGTTTCCGTCCTTATAAGGTATATACCTAATAATGATAATAATCCCATATAAGCCTAAAACATATATACTGTACATACAGTGGGGAAAATAAGTATTGAATACCTCATCATTTCTGTATTTCTAAAGGTGCTGTTGACTTGAAAATTTCACCGGATGTTGGTAACAACCAAAGAAATACATATGCAAAGAAAACAAATCTAATTAGTTTACAAATTAAGTTATGTGTAATAAAATGAAATGACACAGGGAAAAATTATTGAACACATAAAGAAAGGGAGGTGTAGAAAGGCAGTGAAAGCCCAGACAGCAGATGAAATCTCTTAGTATTTCTTCCGCAATCCTCTGCCCTTCGTCATTGTAAATACTTATTCCCCCCACTCTGTATTTATATATAGAGTGCTCAGCATATATAAGTACACCCCTCACAAATCTATCTTTATAAATAATATTTTCTATGTACAATCGGATGCTTTACAATATTCTATTTGTGCATATGCATTAGATCAATCAGTACTGAAGCCAAATCTGGAGCTTATCTAACAAAATAACTTACAATAACTGTCCAAAAACTAGTACACCCAAATTTATATGTTATAGAAAAATATGAAATACAATTTTAAAAAGAGGAAAAATCAAGAGAAGCAAAAATATGGAAAAATTTAGCTGAAACTTTGTAGTTTGTATTTTTTTTGCAACCTTTTGCTTGAATTTAATAGTTTTATCTTTCAATTTCTGAATATGTTTGATGAATAAAATAATATTTTAATAAATATAGCTGTTTAATAAATCAGTTTTGTTTAAATGCACCAAAATACAAAGCCTATTTTCATTGAGAAATGGATGAAAATATTCTGTTTCAAAATGGGGTGTACTCAATCATGCTGAGCACTTTATATATATTTTTTGGGAGCAGTGGTGTGTCTACTTAATTTTTTTTATGAAATCCTTTGTTCCAATCATAATACATAAGCTTATTATTTCAGGGGATGGATTTTACTTGCTTAATACTTAGTCAATGGAAACGGTGTAATTTTTTTGCGATGGTATATATTTAGGAACAATCATTAAGGCTTTGTTCATATTTGTAATGGAAACGCGCCTACTGTACGGTCATTGGGTCATCCTCACTGAGCATGCTCAGAACCATAGGCAGGATAAAAAGACACATTTAGCCACCAGTACAGATAAAGCACAGTCACACTTTGGACACGAAATCACAAGGAAGGTGTGAAGAGACATCATATTAATCCATGTCACAGCAGATTACAAAAACACTTCAGTTGGGTAAAAATGAAAAATGGAAACATGAACATTTTGTGTCAAATAAACATGTAAAAAAAGGCAGGACGCATACAGTATGTAGTGTAAAAGTCTTACGTAAGCATTTAGTGACTCACAGCAAATCAAATTGTCACACTTTCTCTTTTCTCATGACTGCTTCCAGCTCAATTAAAATTCCAGCCTCGTAAAGCAATTGTGACATCTCCTTTACATGGAGATGCTAATGCAATACTGATGAATTCAGTGACATTTGTTTGATTAACTTTTTAACCCACTTTATGGAAATTCAGTATTGCCCTCTAAGCTCTCTCTCTCTCTTAAAACTGACAGCATTGTACATGTTTGAGTGCTTGAATGTGAAGTGTAAGAAAATAACATTTCAAATTATATATTTTTAATATCTTTAGATGAGAATATTGAGTTAGCAGATGGAACCTGTTGATGTCTTCTGCCTATGTGTCCATTTATAGACAGACCGTATAATCTTACATCCTCCTCTAAATGTCTAAAATGTGTCAAGACAGCAAATCAAAACAAGACCAGTAATTTAAAATGTTATATACAGTTGAAGTCAAAATTATTAGCCCTCCAGTGATTTTCATTTTCTTTTTTAAATATTTTCCAAATTATTTTTGACTGAGCTAGGAATTTTTCACAATATTTCCTATAACATTTTGTCTTCTAGAGAAAGTCTTATTTATTTTATTTTGGCTAGAATAAAAATCAGTTTTGAATCATTTTAAAACCATTTTACATCTATTAAATTATTATGTACTGTCATCATGGCAAAGAAAAAAGATATCGGTTATAAGAAATTAGTTATTAAAACTATTATGTTTAGAAATGTCTTGATAATTGGGGGACAAAATATACAGGAGGTCTAATAATTCTGACTTCAACTGTACTTGTATTCATCTATGGAAAAAAATTAAGACCACTTCTCATTTCTCAAAACGAATGTTATCTTTTGTTGTGATTGAAAATTTGCGTTATTTCAGTAGACAATGATTTATTGACGTTGATTTATTCATTTATACGTTTATTTCAGTATGTTAATTTATTTAGACAGCACAACACTGGTGTGTAAAAATGTGATGTCTGAAAACACCATCCTGATTTCACCAGTAGCACATGTTACTGGATTAACATCTTGTTGATCCTGGAACAACATTCCAATCAGCCAATCAGAATTAAGGGATATGTTTACAGTTTATATTAAGTTTAGGCTTGTGGTTATGCGCTTCTACATGATTGTATTCCAACTAATATTCCCCTCTGATTTTGTGAATAATTTACAGTTATGGTTGGGTTTAGGGGTAGAGAATGGCTATGAATTACATTTTTGAACAAATATGATGTTCCAGGATCAACATACTGTAGATGTTAATCCAGGATCGCATTGTACATGGCAAAATAATGATGTGCATCTGAAAACATCTTTTTTTTTTTATGCGAAAATGCTCTAAATAACAACTTCATTATTTTAAATTTAAAATGTATATTTTTATTCATATCTATAGTTTGCAGAAAACTAATTAAATTATGTTTCGCTCAAACACATAACTATAAATCTAGAGAAACAGAGAATTTAAATTTTTAATATTAATATTAATTATTAATATCTTAATTATTAAATATATATTTTAAATAGAAATACCCACATATGGCTGTGCAACATGACCATAGATATTTATGTTGTATGTCGCCTACACTGTTGTTGTCTATTGGAACGAATGCATCAATAGAGCTGCCATTTTTAATATATTAGATTAGTCAGTACTGAAGCCAAATCGGGAGCTAATCAAACAAAATATCTTACAATAATGGTTCAAAAATTAGTAGCCTAAATTTATTTGTTAGGGAAAAATATTAAATAAACATTTCAAAAATCAAGAGAAACTAAAAATATATACAATTTTGTTGAAATATTTGCAATATTTTAGATAAATTTAATTGTATTATCTTTCCATTTATAAAGATGTTCTGTGACTAAAATATTATTTTAATAAATATATCTATTTTGTTCAAATACACCATTATATATTATCCATATTCACTGAGAAATAGATAAAAATATTCATTTTCAAAATGCGGTGTACTCCTATACTGTATGCTGAGCACTGTATTTACCTTTATCATGATATGAGAAGACTTATATTGTAATACGAGATGTTTGTCATATCGCACAGCTCTATTCCCATACTAACTTTATCAGAGACGTTCTACATAACAGACAACTACAAATAAAAAAAATCCTGAGCTGTGAACTATATACAGAAAATACACAGATAAACAACTGAAATCTCTCTGAAGGGCCATACAGAATAAGCTGAATGAATGTCTTGAGTACATCTTGAGAAGAATCTACAGAGAGTTCAGTTTTTACACAGTTTTACACAGTCCTTTAAATTTAAATCACATTTCTTTGCATGTGATTTAATCTTATCTAGTGCTTGCTGTTTTTATAAATGCACAAATCATTTTCCTAATCTAGATTTCGATCTAAACTAAGATACACTTGAGAATCACAACTGCATACTTATTTTTTTTCCACTCAATCTTTATTCTTAGCCCTTTGGCATTGTTCAATTTAACAGGGTGTTCTGTTACGTTCTCCCTTAAAAATATTCTATTGCATTGATAGAGCATTCATGTGACTGAGGCTCCAGGGCAAAAAAGAAAACACTAAACTATTGCAGATCTCAGAAACACAGACATGAGGGGGGACGATTCCCACTAGAGGGGCTCAGTCACTGCATTGGGGAAGACAGAGGTCTTTGAATCCCATCTTGAAAGTGAGAGAAGCTTCACCCTTCGCTCTCACTTCAGTCTTCTGCTCGCTTCTCCTCTTTTTCAGCTCTCCAAAAGTAAAGAGAATTATATATATGTGTGTATCAGTCATGTACTATATGTGTGTATCTTATATGTTTGGGCAAAGTGTTGTTTTTTATTGGTTTGTTGTGCATGTGGAAGCATTTAATGTTATGTGCAAGTGTTGGTTTAGTCCTGATGTACAGTAGTTCATCCCTTTGAAAAACTCTCATCACTGTTGCCATTCAATGTAAATGTTCTCATTTATATATATATATATATATATATATATATATAAATTTTTTTTTCTTTTTCTTTTTTTTTTTTTGTGAACCAGTGGCTCTCAACTGGTGCAGATTAGACACGTATTGCCACCCCCACCCATTCAAAAAATAGTTGTTTACTCAAAAATAAGATTAAAAACTTTACTTGCCTTAATATCATTGGATCTTTGCACAAATTAAGACTTTTTGAAGAAATTCTGAGAAATTTCTATCCATTTATTGAAAGTCTGCTCCTTCGAAAGTGTGATGATTCAACGTTCATACACTGTAAAAAATATATATATGACAAAACTCATGACAACAAATGTTACTTTAACTTACAGTTGAAGTCAGAATTATTAGCCCCCTGAATTATTAGCCCCCCTGTTTATTTTTTTCCCCAATTTCTGTTTAACAGAGACAAGTGTTTTTCAACAATCATAATAGTTTTAATAACTCATTTCTAATAACTGATTTATTTTAATCTTTGCCATGATGACAGTATATAATATTATACTAGATATTTTTCAAGACTCTTCTAAACAGCTTAAAGTGACATTTAAAGGGTTAACTAGATTAATTAGGTTAACTAGGCAGGTTAGGACAATTAGGCAAGTTATTGTATAACGATGGTTTGTTCTGTAGACTTTCAAAAATATATATAGCTTAAAGGGGCTAATAAATCACTAAAATGGTTTTTAAAAATTAAAAACAGCTTTTATTCTAGCAGAAATAAAACAAACAAGAGTTTTTCCAGAAGAAAAAATATTATCAGACATACTGTGAAAATTTCTTTGCTCTGTTAAACATAATTTGGGAAATGTTTAAAAATAAATAAATAAAATTCGAAGGGTGTCCAATAATTCTGACTTCAACTGTACATTAAGTTACTAAGGTTTAAGCTAAATTTATTCAGTTATACAAAGTTTCACTGAATACATTTAGTCAGTAGTTTAGTTGGTGTAAGTTGAGTTCATTAGAAAAGTTTGGTTTGAACTGAACATTTTAGGCAGCAATAATTTTTTTACAGTGTAAAGAGAGAAAATAAAAAAAGCAAAAAAATAAGACCTATACCAAACCGAAGGAAGAGACAGCGAATTGATATTAATAACTGACTTCTTTTATGCTTTTGTTTATATTGAAGTTTGGTTATAGAAGCTCAAGCATGCTTTCTTGACACGCAAGAACCAATGAAGTTTATTCTTGCATGTCATGTGGCACACTCCATTTTCTGTAGGAGCCAATGACATTTGTTTCTGTGCGTCAAACAGTCATAGTTCTGAATCTGTTTAAGTTTGATGAACAATGTATGTTTATATGTTTATAAAAAGTCTGATCATCGCACAAAGAAATCATGTATCTTAGATGAATCTCTTAGATAATTCATAAATTGTATTGATTATTATAATAATTACTATTATTTTGGTCTCTCTATGAATGTTATGAAGCATTCGATTTTTTGGTGAATAGAGTATAAATGGAGGAACAGAAATCACTCAGATTTTATTCAACAATACTTATAACCAGGTTTTATGGGTTTGGGATGACCATGATGAGAATTTGATGGATTTCATTTTGGGGTGAACAAAACTTACACATGAAAAAATACTACAGTAATTTCTAGTAAACACTATAGTGCTTTTTAATCATACTTAAGTGTATTATACTGTTTATATTCAAAATATCGGTACAGCATACTGTATTATTAACTATAGTTTACTGAAAAACTGTCACAGGATACTTTAGTTATTGCTACAGTAAACTGTGTTGTATTGTAGGGTAATATACCCTATTGACCATATTCTGCAGTGTGGAAGTGTACTTCTTTTTATGCTTGTTTTAGAATTGGGTTCTGATTCAGTTTCCTATGGGAGAAATGATTAGGAATAATAAATGGCAGAAAACAATCAAATTACTTGCTCTACAAACAAGTGTGTTCATGACCATACAGAAGAAGTAGAATAATGTAAGAAAAAATCAGTTTGCAACATCAAGCTGTTTGTAATGTCTACAAATCAATGGAAGTGAATGAGACCCGAAGTCTTAAACCAAAAGTTCAATAGATGTAGAAAACTACATAAACTGGGTCAGTGGTTTACATTACTATAGTTGTTGTGTTGCCAGAGCAACTATAGAATAACCACGTCAGATTAATTCAAGTAACTTTCTGTAGTATCATTTAAAAACATTATAGTATTTACTATAAATAACTATAGTATTTTTTAATGCAGGCCTTTATGACAGAAACTGTCTCTTCATTTTAAAAAACCCTTAAACTACACACTATAAAATAAATATGAATGAGCTATTTGTGTTTTGTTGTTTTCTTTTGTAGACCGGTTTGGATCTCCACTTGGCGTCCATTGTCAAATCTGGGTTTTGGAGCAAAACCAGTTGAAAACCACCATTTTACAGACCACCTGAAGACAAACGGTAAAGACTCTGTAAATGCAAGGCTGTGTTAAGATGGACCAAAGCGTCAACTTCCTCCCCATGATTCCACATCGTGAAGACTTAGCTGTGCATTGAGGGAAATTAAAGTTTATATCCCTTCTCCTGAAAAGAACGCGAGAAATCTGCAACATAGAATACTGGATTAATATTCTACAGGTAAAATATCACTGATTTTGCTCAATGCATTATTAATTGGAAGAAAAAGAATCAAATCATTCTGCATGGCAAGGAGGAGTTGCCGTTCAATACCACACAGTTAATAAACGAAGTCACGCTACAATGCTTTCAAAGCATAGTTATCGATGTTAGAATAAAATGAATTGATTGAAGTGAATAATTTGAGGCTCACTGAAAGCAGTATCGCAAAGTAGACGTCAACACATGGGATGTTGGAAATCATAGGGTGGAAGGGAGCAATTGGCACGAAGATTATTGATGTCATGCTGGCTCATATAAAATCATGCTTTAAAGTTTTCTCAGATGATATACAGTTTTGAATTAAAAAGTTGAGCTTTGGGAATATTTGATTTTTTGTTAATATGTTTGCAGCATCTATCCTTATTTAAAGCACTTCGATGCTTAACATGCTGTTCGGAGCCTTTATTTCATTCTAGTAGGAATGATGAAATCAGTGCCGCAAGCGTTTTGATGATGACACACTGCATTATGCCACTCATATCAAGCCATACTGTGATATGAGGTTTATCTAAATTGCATTTGAGATAAATGCAGATATTTCTACTCTAATATAACTGCTGAGAAGGTCTTGTTAGTCTCTTGTTGCATTTTATTGTGTAGCTCAATGTATATGTAGCATTACATGAGTTTTTTTCTTTATAATTGTTTTGTGATGATCTTAATTATGTACAGTATGTGTAATTTGTACAAAGGGAATATATTTTATTTTGAGACAACTAAACCTTTATGTGTGCTAAGGAATATGCATTGAGGTGAAACAACAACCTTTCTTCAATGTAAATTAGTTTGAAATGATTTTCAGTTTTATTAATAGTCAGGGATGGGCAGTATTTATCATACAAGTATTTCAAAAACGTATTTTAAATACAAAATAGTATTGATGGGTTTTATGAAAATGGCTGAATATTTTGTTTCAAAATACTTTAGTGTCTTGTATTTTTGTATTTTTTAAATACTGTAAAATACTTTGTAAGAAGTCTACATTATGACATCATAAAAATTTGACCTTTAATAGTGGTGTTTTCTCAGTTATTTGCCAAGACTAGACTAGAAATTTGATTGATGTTGAAGAAGTTGATCAATGCTTGGTGTATGGATGGAAATTATGCAACACGTATAAAGAAAATAACAAATAGCAGGGGTAGGTTCAGGAGCAAGTCAAAATAAGACAGAGAAAATAAGTTCTACAGATATTGTGTTTTATATTGTGTATTGAAGAGTACAATTGCAAAAAAAAAAACATGATTTATGGAAATGACTAAGATTTTAGTAGATTTTAGAAATCATGACTTATAACAACTAGATTTATTTAGCAAATTATGTGAACAAAAACTTTAAATAACCTTTTGTGTATTACTATTTTAAAATATAAGAGTGTTACGATATGGTGGCAATTTTCACAATAGATATCTTCCAACTCAATATATGCATTGAATGTTTTTTTTACAATGATTAAAGAGATTATCTTCAGGATCATCTTTTGTGTATAGTTTGTAATTTGTACAAACTCTATACTAAAATCAAAGAGAAACACAAGTTACATTTTTATGAATACCTTCCTAATGTACAGTAGGTGAATGAGGTGCAGATATAATTTTATTTTATTTTTTTATTATTATTTCAGTAATTTTGGGGTTTTATTTGATTTGTTTTGATTTGTTTTGCTTTATTTAATTTATTTTATTTTATTAAATTGACTTTATTTAATTATTTTTATTATAATTAAATTTTTTGTTTTGTTTTATTTGATTTTACTTGATTTGTTTGTTTGCTTTATTTCATTTATTTTATTTGATTAAATTGACTTTATTTAATAATTTTTATTGTTATTTAATTTTTTGTTTTGTTTTATTTGATTTTATTTGATTTGTTTGTTTTGCTTTATTTTCATTTATTTATTTATTTTTTTATTATTATTTTTATTAAATTTTTAGTTTTTTTTTTATTTGTTTTGCTTTATTTCATTTATTTGATTGGGATTAATCGAAGAGACATGTTGATGGAAGGTTTGTCAAGAAATGTCATGCTCCCTTGTAAAAGTATTTTGTAGTATTTTCAAAATACAAAATACAATATTTTATTTTGATACAGTTTTGGCTGCTGTATTTTGTAGTTTATTTTGATACTCGTAAAGCTGAGGTATTTGGTATTTAAATACATTTCAATATATTTTTGCCCATCCCTGTTAATAGATATCAAGACTAAATCCTTTCTTTGCTTATGTATTGAGAAACTAAAATACAACGATGCTTTGTCATACATAAGCATTCCAGGGTAGATTTCACATTTTGCGCAGGTGATTGAAATAGGTGTAAAATCTGATCAGATGGCTAAAATCTAAAGCAATCACCTTTTTATTATTACCGCAAAGCAAGTGCATCTGTTTTCACGGAGAACTTATTCCCATGCTTTCCTTTGCCATTACGATGAAGTCAAAGGTTTGGTGTCACACTGAATGGAGTGCATGACAGTCTAGTGGAAGTGATGTCGTGTTCATGACAGACAGATTAGATGGTTCAGTAAATTTGCATGTCCGTATGAATGTTGCAGATAAGAGTGACAGTTGCTCCCTGTTTGCATGCTGGAAAACCACACAACCACACCACACAAAAACAGGCATTAGCACTGAACTGCAGGCAGAGAGTCTTTACCAGGTGGTAAACAGGGGTCGTCACAGTATAATGTATGGGCTTTTTATTGGATGGCAACAGGATGACACATGGTGATGGACAGGGTGGAAAAAGGAGGGAAATTTATTAGAAATAATGTAATTGTGACTCCTAATGGGTGCAATCATGTAGTGAACTACATGATATGCAAGTCTATTGCTTTCTCTGTGAAATACTTTCAAAATGGGTTAATGTGTTTGCGTTTTAAAGCTTTTGATGGGATGAATTGTGAATGAGATGTGATGTGATCTCAATGACTGTGAAAATCCATCTAAACTATGACAATGTTTTAAACAATTTAAAATTGCCATTATGAAGCTACAGAATCACACTGAGAACTTCAAGCAATTCTGCACCATAAACAACCATTTAGTCGCCTTCCAATTGCATCAACAATGGACTCTAATGTTTCATCAGGTGGTAATACAAGGTAAATTGCTGTCCTACAAGGACTTTTTCAGAACTCCACATGATAGGTGACTGATAGCAACCCAGTCAACGGGACACCCTATCTATCCTTGTCACTGTCAATGCTATCAGGAACAAGTCAATATCCCTCCCTCCCGCTCTTAGAAGCCTCACAAGTTTGTCCTGTGGCACAGCTGATAAACTTCCAACAAGAAAACACACACTCGGAGCTTTATCACATCGTGAAGTCACATTCAAGCATCCAATTACTCCTCATCTGTGTCCTGTTTTACCTTAAAGCCAATGTTTTCCTGTAAAACCCCCAATAGGGTAGCCTTTATAATAATCGATTGCTTCGCCCAACCTACAATCTCTTCAGGACAAGTGTTCCGAAATTACTCCCCATCGAAGTGAATTAGACAAAGATAAGAGAGCTGGACCTACCTTCAAGACTCTTGCTGTCGAGCAGGTCAAACATAATGATGGCCACGGCTGACCAGGTTATGATAAGAGCCAGCACGAGGATCCAGGCCATGGGGGAGCTGAACGTGGAGTACAGGTCATCAGTCATGGTTCGCTTGGACGAACGTATCGAATGTGAGCTCACGTCATTTTTGGCCTCTACTATGGTAGTCGTGGTGGTGGACCGTGCTGTAGAGATAGACAGAGGTTCAGAAATGCAAGCAGAAGAAAAATAATGCAAGCAGAGGTCTTTGCAGTACAAAAAAGTTGCAACTTTAAGAATCCATATCATGTATATCAACTATTTGTCCTGTTTTTATTGACTGATGGGGTTGACATCTTTGTTGTTTTTCACCTTTGCCTTGGTGAATATAGAGTTAAGCCTGATTTATACTTCTGAGATAAGTGAATGCTGTACCCCATGGTGCATACAGTGCATCCGGAAAGTGTTCATAGTGCTTCACTTTTTCCACATTTTTTTGTCACAGCCTTATTCCAAAAATGCATTAAATTCATTTATTTCCTCAAAATTCTACACACAATACCCCATAATGACAATGTAAAAAAGAGTGTTTGAAATTGTTGCAAATTTATTCAAAATAAAAAACCTGAAAAATCACATGTACATAAGTATTCACAGCCTTTGCCGTGAAGTTCTAAATTGGGCTCAGGTACAATCTGTTTCCTCTGATCATTCTTGAGATGTTTCAGCAGCTTAATTGGAGTTCATCTGTGATAAATTCAGTTGATTGGACATGATTTGAAAAGGCATACACCTGTCCATATAAGGTCCCAGGGTTGACAGTGCATGTCAAAGCACAAACCAAGCATGAAGACAAAGGACTTGTCTGTGGACCTCCGAGACAGAATTGTCTCGAGGCACAAGGCTGGAGAAGGTATTAGAAAAATTTCTGCCACTCTGAAAGTTCCAATGAGCACAGTGGCCTCCATCATCTGTAAGTGGAAGATGTTTGGAACCACCAGGACTCTTCCTAGAGCTGGCCGGCCATCTAAGCTGAGTGATCGGGGAAGAAGGGCCTTAGTTAGGGAGGTGATCAATAACCTGATGGTCACACTGTCTGTGCTGCAGCGTTCTTCTGTGGAGAGAGGAGAACCTTACAGAAGGACAACCATCTGTGCAGCAATCCACCAATCAGGCCTGTATGGTAGAGTGGCCAGACGGAAGCCACTCTCCGCCTGGAATTTGCCAAAAGGCATCTGAAGGACTCTCAGACCATAAGAAACTAAATTCTCTGGTCTGATGAGACTCAAATTGAACTCTTTGGAGTGAATGCCAGTCGTTACGTTTGGAGAAAACCAGGCACCGCTCATCACCAGCCTAATACCATGTTTTTACCATGGGGATGTTTTTCAGCAGCAGGAACTGGAAGACTAGTCAGGATAGAGGGAAAGATGAATGCAGCAATGTACAGAGACATCCTGAATTAAAACTTGCTTCAGAGTGCTCTTGACCTCAGACTGGGGCGACGGTTCAACTTCCAGTAGGACGCAATGACCCTAAGCACACTGCCAAAATATCAATAGAGTGGCTTCACAACAACTCAGTGAATGTCCTTGAGTGGCCCAGCCAGAGCCCAGACCTAAATCCTATTCAACATCTCTGGAGAGATCTGAAAATGTCTGTACACCGTCGTTTCCCATCCAACCTGATAGAGCTTGAGAGGTACTATAAAGAGGAATGGGCAAAAATTCCCAAAGACAGGTGTGCCAAGCTTGTGGCATCATATTCAAAAAGTCTTGAGGCTGTAATTGCTGCCAAAGGTGCATCAACAAAGTTTGATGATTTTTTTTTTTTTTAGGTTTTTTATTTTTTAAATATTTGCAATATTTTCAAAAAATCTTTATTCACATTGTCATTATGGGGTATTGTGTGCAGAATTTTGAGGAAATAAATGAATTTAATCCATTTTGGAATAAGGCTGTGACAAAAAATGTGGAAAAAGTAAATTGCTATGAATACTTTCCGGATGCACTGTAGCTTGCATGAGCATTTGCTTCTACAAAATGTACCTTTATACTGTGAATGAATTTATTTCAAACATTTAGTTTTACATTTTTAGGGGCATAAAAATGTTGGATCTCATTAACCTTCACAGTAAGGACAAAACAGGTAATGTTTATTTAAGTGTATGGGCTCTCCAACAGTGCTTTTCCACTGCATGGTTCTTTGGGTATGGCTTACTTTTGAGGGCTTTTTTCTTTTCACTGCATTATTATCTAGTACCTAGTACTATTTTTTGTACCACCTTGGGTGAGATTTCAACCAAGCCTTACTGTACTTTTACTAAAATGTGACTTATACACAATGCTGATTACTGATTGGTCTGAGGGAATCTCCATTGCCAGCATCTTTAAATTTGCAACATGAGACACCAAACCCACTATATTTAAACAGTCAGCAGCAGCCACTGTGGTATTGTTGGTTTGCATGACTAAACTTTTTATAGCACCAAGAAAAACACCTAAAATGGCATTATCGTTGTCAGATGAAGAGGTCTAGATGTTCCTCTTGTCGGTAGTTGAGGAGCAGATGGACCCGGAATGAAAAAGTGTTTCAGGAAGTGACTACATTAGAGGTGGTTCAAATAGTGCTATTATCCCACCCACTTTAAGTGGTACAAAATTGCAGTGGAAATGCAAACCTAGCCACATAAAATTGAACTGAATTGTGCCAAGATGTGCTGAACTGTACTGTATCGCACAGTGAAACAGTGGCTTAAGTTAATTGCAGTGGAACAGTGGCTTAAGTTAAATACAGGGTCATAGAATAGACATGGACGGAGCGGACATGTCCCCACCAATCATTTAATTCAGTAAAGAAAAAATTGCTGTGTAACAGTGGCTTAAGTTGGATGCAGGGGCGTAGAATAAACATGGACAGAGCGGACATGTCCCCACCAATCATTTAATTTAGTAAAGAAAAAATTGCTGTGTAACAGTGGCTTAAGTTAATTGCAGTGGAACAGTGGCTTAAGTTAAATGCAGGGGCGTAAAATAAACATGGACGGAGGGGACATGTCCCCACCAATAATTTAATTCAGAAAAAAAAAAATTGAGGGAACAGTGGCTTAAGTTAAATGCAGGGGTGTAGAATAGGCATGGACGAAGGGGATGTGTCCCCACCAATATCTACCGACTATTGAAATGTCCCCTCCAATCATTAAATTCGTTAAAAAAATTGCACTATAAACATAAACCTAGACATGGAGCGAAGGTTAAATCACATTCACAGTCGATTTGTACCTCCTCCAGACACATGAACGTTGTGATTGGTTGTGCCTCTCTCTGCTGTCATGTGAGAGGCTGTAGCTATGTTCAGATGTACTATAACAGAGCCAAAACTATGGGTGAATTTCCTGTGCAAGAATAAGGTGTGTGAGGTGGGTGGAAAACACGCAAATGAGGATTGTGGTAGCAAAAAAATACAAATAAATAAGTTGGACATAAAAATGCCTTTTTTTTAAAAAAAGTGTAAGTAACATAAACTCAAGTTCTTTACCAATGAGTCCATCATAATAATGGTAACGTTAATGCTAGTGTTTATTCCCTGCTTTGTCGCACAGTCTAACGCTTTAGCAGGCTGATATAGACTGTGAATAATATAGTCTGAAAAGGCCTCCACCAATGTCATGAGCAAATCTACGTCATTGGTTAAGCCTTATGTACTGTTGGGGATGTTTTCATCCACTCCAGGGTGATTTTGAGTCTTAATTTGGCCATAACTTTTTCTGTGTTTCAGCTAGCAGAACGTGATTTTTGGTGACAAATCTTATTTTGACACATATTCCGTGAAAATGCTTTGAATTAAAAAAACCTTATCGATACACTCTGGGCAAATTTAATACCCTTTTGTTATGTTCGGGATGAAAACATTCACTGAATTTAACTGCTGTAAAAATACTTTTTTTTTTTGCATAAATCTGTTAATCAACCTCAGTGCTGATCAAAACTACTAAACTGCTTAGAAAATTGCAGGGTTTTAACTCTTTAATAGCCAATTTCACAAATGATGTCACTGAAAAACACACACAAAATGACGTCTTTCTAATATAAAAAAGTAATGGTGGACTGGAATTTTTTTGACCTTTTATCAAAGTCTTGGACATGTGAAACAGCATTGCATTTGATGCATTGATTTTATTTAATTTTCATTTTTTTGTCTCCCTAATTGATTGTTGGTGGCTGTTTTTGCCGCATTGACTTCAATTATAACCACATTTTTTGATTACAAAACCATGACATCCATTACAAACCATCCATGTTGAGAAGGTCAAATTTGTAATTTTTACTGTTGATCAACAGTTGGCACCATTTACCCTTTAGATAGACCTGTGGATAAAAAAGTTTAGTTTCTGGATTTTATATAGAGTATAACAGCAAATGAAAGTACTGGGTGGGACATTTACATGGATACACCTTAATAAAATGGGAATGGTTGGTGATATTAATGTCCTGTTTGTGGCACAGTAGTATATGTGAGGGGGCTTGTAAATAACTCATGTGTATGAGAGTGTGAGAGTGACCTTTGCGCAATTACCTTGATGTGTCTGAGAAAAGCAAAATGTGCATCTCAGCTCTCAGAACTACATGGAGTAAATAAAAACAAAGTTTTGTGTATTTATGCACAATCAAATGTGGTTATAATGAAAGTCAGTGAGGCAAAAACAGCCACCAACAGTAAATTAGGGAGAATCTAACAACGCATCAAAGCCATTGTTGTTACTTACCATTCTTTTATCATGTTCAAGATACGTCATTTTGTGTGTGTGTGTGTTTTTTTTCACCAAATCAGTGACATCATTTGTGAACTTGCCAATTAAAGAGTTTAAATGTTTAAATGTTAAAATTTTCTAAACAGTTTAGTAGTTTTTAGGTTTATTAAATCAAAAAAAAAATTCATATATATAAATAAATATATATATATGATGCTTTTTTACAGCAGGTAATTTTAGTGGATGTTTTCAACCATAACATTACAAAAAGGTACAGTGCACAAGGGTTTAATGATATGACATGATTCTTTAACTAGCTTTAGGATATGTGAAATGAATCCATAAATGTGCTTACAAGAAGTCTTTTCAGTCCTATTACTAACAAATGACACGATTGCATGTTAACATAGCCAGTGATAATCAAAGAGCCTTGGAATTGGAAGTTGTCTAGTTTTGTCATGTTGTACACTCTCAGTGTAGACAAAAAGCAATAAAGACAAAGCCCGGTAGACAGGAGAGGAATGTTTGCTTTTTTTCAATCTTCATCAATGCATTGCCTGGGAGAAAGATTGAATTGAACTAGTTGTCTGTAGATAGGGTGCACATCTGCAGTGACAATGTTTCATCGTTAAAACATCTCCAAGGCCGCACAAGGAATGTTGGCGCTATGTCATCTGCTGGCCAGAGCCCCTTTAAAAGCCTCCTTTCTAAATGGATATAAATTCTTGCTGCAACTCAGTTTGAATTGCTGCTCAGAGAGTCCACATGTAACCTTTATACTCTCTGCCACATCTATGATCCCCCGTTATTGATCTTTGCCAATATTGTTGATATAAGTCATGGCAAATGATTGATTCTTGCTCAGTACGTTGTGATTGCGTTTTCAATAATGTGTTTGTGGATGATCCATTGTGAGTCTGAGTCAAGACCAGGGCACTGGGTCTTGTTTATGTTGGCCCTGTTGCTCAGAGGACAGTATTTTCTACTCTTGGCTTGAATGTATGATGACGTGTGTGTAAGTGGGGGTCGGATACAGACGTCACACACACCAAAAGAGTCAGCTAAGACCACCTGTCGCAGATCTTCACTTTGGTCCCTGTTGTCAAACATAGGATTAGAAGTCCCCTCCAAATGCTGACTCAAGAAGCTTTCTGCAGACGCAATATACTTAGCTGCATCTGGTTTGGTTTTGGTGCGTCTTTCTGTGTGTTATCAGGATTTTGCCCCTGCAGATTGTCTACAAGCTTTAGTATCTGATTGTACAGAAATACAAGATTGCTGATAAGGTCCACAAAAGGCTCGGGGGAAATCTTTCCATGGCAACATTATGCGCAAATGCCACTTCAGCCCTTACTGTGCTGTAAATCGAATAGGTGGATGGTGGTGGTCCTGGAATTGGCTCTTTTCGTATTTTAATATATGACATTGTGCTCCTCGTATTGCTGCGTGTACAGCTGTGGTAACCAGAGTTGGGTGTAACACGTTTCACAGTAACACGTTACTGTATTCTAATTACATTTTTGAGGAATGCAGTAATGTAACAAGCATTCATAGCTAATACAACCTGTATATAATGTTGATAGTACACCCATCTGTAAATATCACCATAGTTTTTCTATAACTGCACTTTATAACTTGTACCTATATCCTGCACCTGCTGCTATTGCACTGCTGGTTAGACCTAAACTGCATTTCGTTGCCTTGTACTTGTACATGTGTAATGACAATAAAGTTGAATCTAATCTAATCTAATCTAATCTAAATGTGTGTAATTTGATCACAGTTACTACAGGGTGTCCGCGGAGTCTTAAAAAGTATTAAAAGTTGATAAATATTTTATGATAAAATTAAGACCCTTAAAAGGTATGAAAAAGTCCTAATCGTGTTTTTAGGAGGTCTTAATTTTTGTTCAAGCTTTGTCCAAAGTGTTTGACTCCAAAAAACCATTTCCTCCTATTATTAACAACGGCGTGCTCGATCCACGCGATTGGTTCAGGCCGGGGCGCGTCCGGCCAAGCTTCTCCGTCTGGGACCGGGAAGTTGATGTGATGCTCTTCACATGTTGCGAAACCAAAGAGCGAAACAGATGGCAAAATAGGAAAATGTAAGTTTGCGTACTCCTGGTTGGAGAAAGATGAGTTTAAACAGTGGCTGAAGCCTGTCACTGAAAACTTTTAGGATTTCTTTTAGGATTCCTGCATTTACCCTGTACTAAAGTCAATGTAATTGCATTACTTATGTTACAAATATAGTTTTTACACACTATTTTTGCCAGATGCCCAACTTGCCATCTTTGGATTTTCACAAAACATCATCTTCTCTTCCTCAAACAGTGCAAGAGTCTTTAATGCAAGGCATGGTGGTGGCTAAAAGACTATTGTTTAAAAAATTGGAAATCCCCTTTACCCCCCTCATTCCAGAACTGGATTTCTGATATGATGTTTGCTGTTCAGATGGGGATAGTCCAGAGATTTTTAAGGTCTAGCTCCACGAGAAAAATTTTGGCTACTTGGGGTCAACTTCTTGATTTATTTGACAAATCTACATTTCAAGAGCAATGCAGTGACCCCTCAGAGGTTTAAGTTATGCACCCTCTCTAGTTTTGATTGTATGTTTTGTGACTATGATGTGTTTTTTTTTGTCTCTTTTGTTTTTTGCTTTTTTTAAAATATTTTCTTTTGTATGTCTAAAGTACGAGCCAATGTTTGTTCTTGCTCTGTGTGTGTGTGTGTGTGTGTGTGTGTGTGTGTGTGTGTGTGTGTATAAAATATATAAATATATATATAAAAGCTTAAAATAAAGTAATTTCCACTACAACGTCAGGAAATGAAATTGAAAATCCAGTTTTGCGCATCGGGTTAATTAGCATTTTTGGATGGAAACATAGCTAATAATAGCAGGTATCCAGTTTTCTTTTAAATGTTTTCTTTTGTGTTAAAAAAATGACAAACCGGTTTGGAACAAGGGAACGATGAGAGAATTTTAAGTTTTGGGCAAACTCTTTAAGTCTTTTGAATATGTGAAGCTGCTGTATATCAACCCTTTGTAATGTTTTTCAGTGAATATTAAATGACTAAAAGAGCTGCTGTTTATTTTGTATTTTTATCGGTATATTTCATATGTTTTAAAAGTAACTTCAAAGTAAAGTAATTACTAATCTGATTACTTTTTACAAGTAATTAGTTAATAATGTAATCAGATTACAATTTTCCAGTAGTAGTCAGCCATTTTTTAATCTATTATTTTTTTTAAGTAACTTACCCAAACCTGGTGGCAACTAATCCCATGTTAGCAAGCTGTTAAGACAATGAAGTCAGCAAAAAATTTAAATTCCCTGAAGTGTCACTTTCAATATGATTTATTCGGGCTGATCTGAGAGACTTTTCACAGTTTAATCAGAATATCAAATTTGGTTTTATGTCTTTGCAACATTAAGCCATTTCACGCAAGACTGAGGCTCATTTATGCAGGCCCTTGACGTCAATAATTGGCTTTTTTTTAGTGGGAGGTCTAGTGCAAGTCAGATAATAACTAAAAAGGTTTCATGCTTTTTTTAAAGACATTCTTTATTCCCTTCGGAAACTGACAGGATTTCAGTGTGTTGGGAAATTCTTTGAGAATATTGCACCTCTAAATCTGGGAGTTAAATGACATTAGCTGTCAGTGGAAATATACTGTAGATGGTTAGATACAGTGAAACCTTAAGCTTTCAGTGGGTTACTGTGGCTTTTCAGGAGCCTTAAAAGTGGCCTTGCTGTATCTTAAAGGGCACCTATGATGAAAATCATCTTTTGTAAGCTGTTAGGACAGAACTGTCTATATGTATAGTGTGTCCACAGTCATATTGGGGTAATATAAACACAAAATGTCTGTTTTTTAAATTTCCTAATGTTAAAATAGGATCCAAATCCCTCCCATTTTGAAGCCCACCGCGACGTGACATAGAAATGTGGTTTTCCCACCCACCAAATTGATTGACAGCCGCATATTAACTTTTCTCTGTAGTGACGCGTATAATCATATGAACAAGACAAGACGTGCGCAAAAATACTGGGATTAAAAGATCTGTTGAGCTCTCTGTGATCATCAATCATAATCAAATGTGATCAAGAATGAATAAGATCCATTTTACCGTCTTTATTTTCTAGAGTTCCCACTTAGATATGCTTAGCATTTATAGCAGGTTTGGCATGCTGTCCCGGGAAAGAACCCTGAGCTCGGAGATATTTGAGCCCAGGGCTCCCGCCCGGTCAATATGCATATCAGAAGATCTGAGATCAGGTAGGTCTCGAGAGTTCCCCCTTTAGAAAAGGGAGGAAACCGAGGAGATGGGGTGGAAGGAGGTATTCTTCCAAAACGAAGATAGAGCAGTAGGGAGAAAATGATCCATTCATAGTAAACTAGGATCACTCTGATTGGATTATTACTGATTACAGATGAGCGGCCAGTCATGCTCAATCATATCAAGCGCTCCTCTCGAAATTAGTTTATGAAACTTCACTTATCACCACAGTCGCATGTCAGTACAATTATAAAATAAGACGCTTCAGTCCCGGTTTGTGGACGTTAAATAAGGTTTATTTTGTACTCTAACATAATGGATATCCATACAGCAGTGGATATTAACGTTTATCCTGTCACATTTGCAGTGCAAAAACAGTGCAACGTTAAATGCACCTGCTGTGTGTGTGTGTGTGTCTGTTTGTGTGCGTGAACTTTGTAATGACATTGTGTGTGACTCATTGTTGCAGAAAGGCTTGAATTAACTCCACACCAGATATATCAAATAATCATTGGGAAAGTTCTGACTGTAGTATTTCTGACAAATGTTGAAAATCTGCTTCCTTTATGTCTGTCACTGTGCTGTTTATCTGACACAGCTGAGGTGGAGATTAAGACATACTCTGACAGGCACGTGGGAATGGTGGGCGGGGAGAACTAGCATTAAAGGCACAGGCAACAAAATCATCTACAGTGTGATCAGAGCAGAAAATTCCAATATTTTGAAAGGTATAATAAATAATCTAATGGGTGTTTTGAGTTGAAACTTCATAGACACACACAGAAGACTTATTTTAAATCTTGAAAAAGGGGTAAAATAGCTAAGATTTAAAAATCTTTAAATCTTCAAATGTCATATAAAAAAGAGAAGTTATTCACAGTTATTCACTGATAATCTTGAATTCTGTCATTTAGTCCAGTCTGAAGCTGCGGTCTAATTGTAATTGCACAGAAAAGTTTACTACGATCTTCACAACTTCTCCTATTGAAGGTGCGCTGAAAGGCGTGCTGGTTATAGAAATGACATGAGGGTAAGTAAAACAGTTCATAAATAATTTGCATTGTGAATTACAGTAATTCACATTTCTAAGTGAACTATTGCTTCAACTACATTTTCTCTAGCTGATTGCACTTCTGCAGTTCATAACTCTAAAAACTCCTAAACCCTTAAAAAAAAAGCTGCGCTAACATCACAGGCCTGCTTCAAAGGACTCTCATACTGAGTCCCATAGAGCCATATGATATGGTGTATTTTTAGCAGCTTTCAAGCACAAAATTCCCCTGCAAAGCAGATTGCTTCTGTCTAAGTTAACTTTACTAGGGGAGAAATTTAAAGGAGTATTTCTGTCATCTTCTGCTGAAGAAAAAAAGATGATATTCCTATGTTTAAGAAGAGTGCTGAGCAATGAACATGGTAGCCATTATCTTCTATGTACAGTTGACGTTAGAATTATTAGCCTCCCTGAATTATTAGCCCCCCTGTTTTTTTTTCTCGCCAGTGAACAGAGAGAAGCTGTTTTCAACATTTCTAAACATAAAAGTTTTAATAACTCATTTCTAATAACTGATTTATTTTTTCTTTGTTCTATGATGACAGTAAATAATATTTTACTAGACATTTTTCAAGACACTTCTATACAGCTTAAAGTGACATTTAAAGGGTTAACTAGGTGAATTAGGTTAACTAGGCAGGTTAGGGTAATTAGGCAAGTTATTGTATAACGATGGTTTGTTCTGTAGACTATCGAAAAAATATATAGCTTAAAGGGGCTAATAATTTTGACCTTAAAATTGTGTTTAAAAAATTAAAAACTGCTTTTTGTTCTAGCCGAAATAAAACAAATAAGATTTTCTCCAGAAGAAAAAATATCAGACATACTGTGAAAATTTCCTTGCTTTGTTAAACATCATTTGGGAAATATTTAAAATATAAAAAAGGGGGGCTAATTCTGACTTCAACTGTATATGGTTATCAAAAACCATAGAAGAAAAGATCTCATACTTGTTTGGAACAATTTGAGAGAGAGAAAATGTGTATATTTTTTCAATTTTGGATTGAACTATTAAGATACCTCACTATTTATACAATTACTAGCATAATTTATGTAGCGTACATCATGTTTGACTTAAACAATCTTATTATACACATAAAAACATAACTGTAAAATGAAGTTCACAGTACCTTCCATCTCTCTCATGCACTAACAGGCTGAAAACACAATCTCAAGAGTCAATTCCCCGGGTCCGGAATAGTTTTCCAATCGAAACACCACTGTGTCTCAGTGTGCCTTTCCTGTTAGAGTCCCAATAAAACTCGCGTTTGTGCCAGGGCTCCTACAAAGCAGCAAAAAAATGGCACCTGTTGCTTAAAGTGACATATGAGAAAAAACAATACACCACCAACTGGGACCGAGTACCAGCAGGGAAGGGAAAAAACACACGGCTAGGCTGTCAAAAGAGCAAATCAAGCCCTAGGTTGTCCTTATGTTTGTTAGCAGCCTATGATGTGTGTGTGTGGAGGGGTCAGGAAACATGGGAGAGAAGGGAGGACTGGTTTCAAGGTAACCTTATCTGTGAGTGGACTGTGTGGTTTATTCTTAGAGTCCCCGGCAGCAGCGGCATTATGTTTTGCCTTTTTAGGCCAGGGGTGTTACCCCTGAAGTGGAGCCGGGCTGTCATCGGGTGAGTGTGTGCGGAAACCAACCACACACCACAAAGCACACCCTAGAAGTGTGCCATTTAATCCATTTTACCAGCGTTTTCTGCTGATTTGCATAATGAAATATGGCACTTTATACATTAAAAGCATGGCGTACTGTATAAAGATGTCTTTAATGGAGATTTCATGTGGCCAAGATTCTGAGGCGCACAAGTAAATGAATTCATGTAAGAAATGGAGCTCGTGATAAACTCGGGTTAAGCTGTTTACGGCGGCTTGTTAAATATTCATGCAAATCAAGCGAAACCTTTTTCATAAGCCGTGCAAATGGAACATTTAGAAAGCTGACCTTTAAAAAGCAAATAGCATTTTATTCTTTCAGCTCTACCTGCTCTGTATTTCAGGGAATAGGGAGAGATGTCAGAGTATAACCGTTCTTTTCACAGTTAAATGTTGTATGAAATTGCTTGATGAGCAGGGGCTTCTTTCTAGTGTTTAAGGTTTATGTATTTTCTATTAAAAAGAGAAGTTGGGGCGGGATATTTATTTATATGTTGGGAATAGGCAAAAGGCTTTATTTATGTCATAACTATTTATCACTGTGATTTTCTATTTCTAGTCATGCTCCTACTTTGTCTATTATTTTATTGGACTGAATTTTGAACATGGCCACAAACGCTAGACGAATGATATTTATGACCTCAAAGTTTAAGGTAAACACTGAAAAAAAAAAGATTTCTGCAAATTTGTTGCAAACAATTTATATGTGTTGAATTTAAACAAACATTAAATTTAGTTGTGTTCAACTGTTGTTTAAATTCAGCCCTAAATAAATAGTTTTTGAAAAATAAGTTGTACTTTCAGTTGGTGAAGAATTTTGAATTTAAAATTCTACATGCTAAAACAATAATTACTACTTAAGTAAGTTTAAGATTCCAGTGAATCCATAAATGATGTTTCAGACTTTTCTGAAAATAAATGAAATAAATAAATGAAAGTATAGGTAAAATAATGTTCCATCGTCATTTAGCGCAGTGTTTCTCAACCTCTTTCCTGAAGGACCACTAACACTACATGTTTTGCATGTCTCCTTTGTCTGTCACACCCATCACAGGTCTTTCAGTCTCTGCTAATGAGCTGATGATCTGATTTAGGTGTGCTTGGTTAAGGAGATATGGAAAATGTGCAGAGCTGGTGGTCCTCCTGGAAGGTGGTTGAGAAACACTGATTTAGTTAAGAACTGTAAAACTGTAAAAAATGAAACAACATGGGTTAAGACTAGCGGACTTAAATATAGTAGTAAAAAGAGTTTTTTTTTAGTTTAGTGACATACTTTATAACCACCAGTCCTGAAAACTCAACAACCAAAAACTCATTCATTATGACCATTTTAACCTCAGAGTTTGGTTGTATAATGCCGCAGTTGGTTTTAATAGAACTACATATATATATATATATATATATATATATATATATATATATATATATATTAGTGGTGGGCTGTTATCAGCATTAATGCGAGACTATTATCGTGCGATTAAAAAAAATATTGCCGTTAATCTATTCTCAAAGTTGGGTTGGGAGCTGGGTCTATTCTACGCAAGCTATGGTGACTTTCACCTTGATATTTTAGCGCGGATGTAAACCTGACCGGTGAGCCGTCTGACAAAGAGTGCCCTTCTGAATCATATCAGCAGGATGTCTGTGACAAGATTTCTCATCGAGGTGAAAAGTTGAGTTGTGATGTTATGATGGAGCGTGAGGGTGAATTTAGCAATGAAGATTGAAGGCAGGATTGGATTTGAACTGCAAATCAAGTGCTTTGCACACACCTGGCAACCCAGGCTGGCCTTGGAGTTGCACGTGTCACTTGGTTACCTGGGCAAGTGTGTCGTAACCGCTTTTATTATTATTTATACACAGCGGCTGCTGTGTCCAAAAGCAGCCGCACACATTATGGTTCATATCCATGCGAGGGAATAGCACTTCAAATATGCTTAAAGTCATAATCGTCATAAACACAAATGGAATTAAGACATGTGGAGTATTCCTATTTCATTATTGAAGTGCAGCACAGACAGGTAAACACCGCTATCAAACTATTACCGTTGTGTTGGACGTTTAGCCGTGTTTTGCGACGGGGTAAGCCATACACAAACAACTGTTTGACACTATTCTCTGCACCTACACACACACACACAGAGAACTCCTGGAGACTCGAGACATCCGCCTTCATCATCACGGAACACGTTTATGCTGTCCGGAAAAGGCTGAAATTTTTTTTTCCATTCGCGTGTGGCATCAAATTACATTAAAACAACTCTTTCCTATCAGTCCTTACTTCATATTCGCACAATCGCATCCACCTACAGTGGAAGTCAGAATTAATAGCCCCCCATTGAATTTTTTTTCTCTTTCAAATATTTCCCAAATGATTAACTGATCAAGGAAATTTTCACAGTATGTCTGATAATATTTTTTCTTCTGGAGAGAGTCTTATTTGTTTTATTTTGCCTAGTATAAAACCATTTTAAACCATTTTAAGGTCAAAATTATTAGCCCCTTTGAGCTATATATGTTTTTCAATAGTCTACAGAACAAACCATCGTTATACAATAACTTGCCTAATTACCCTATCCTGCCTAGTTAACCTAATTAACCTAGTTAAGCCTTTAAATGTCACTTTAAGCTGAATAGAAGTGTCTTGAAAAATATCTAGTTAAATATTATTTACTGTCATTATTGCAAAGATAAAATAAATCAGTTATTAGAGATGAGTTATTAAAACTATTAGAAATGTATTGAAAAAAATCTTCTCTCCGTTAAACAGAAATTGAGGAAAAAAATAAACAGGGCTAATAATTCTGACTGTGAATTCTGTAAATTGTTTTGCATTTTGTGATTATTATTTTTTTTAAGTTGAATAAAAATCAATTTTCCATTCGTAGATTAGCAAATATTTTGCTAATATTTAAAATTAAAAAACTATTTTCCATTCTCATAGACTATTTGCTAAATATTTTGCAGTGTTTGCATGCCCTTTACTCCATAGAATTAATAAAAAATGAAGTAAAATTGAATTGAATTGAATTGAATTAAATAGTTTGTGTTTTTTTTCTTCCTCAGTTGAATAAAAGACAATTTCTTTAAAAAAAATAGTGTTAAAATATTGTCTCGTTCTCTTGAACCCAATACCATGTCTCGTCTCGTGGAGTAAGCATCTCGTCACACTCCTAGTCTTTAGTATAACATTTGGTATAGTGTAAAAAGTTTTTATGAAAGGGAATGAGGACATTGCTATTTAGGTATGCTGTTTGCATGAATAAATCCATAAAAATCAATAAAAGTAAAGTTCTAAAAAATGTAAGCGCACTCAAAGGCTAGATGTGTATAAATTACACCATTCACCTTTAAACTGAAGGTGAAATAGCCAAATACTTGAAGGTAGACCATCCAACTCCTCTCCCAAATTTTATTGGAAGACCTATTGCTCTGAAACTAACTTGCAATCTTTCTCCGGGTCCCTTAAGAGCAGAGTATGCAAAAGAAGCTTCGCATTTCTCACCCACTCATCTGCATTGCTGTCGTAGTCAGTCAACCCTTTTGCAGGTCAAGATGAAACATGCAGGTCTGACGAAATCGGGTGCAATGAGGAGCAAAAATGACTGGCATTGTGATGTGAATCGCGGGTGTTTTTCACATGTGCGCGTGTTTGTGTGTGTGCAGAGCCCATGCTGAGAGAGAAGGTTGACGCAGACGCATTCTGTCCTGTTTAGTGCACCGCTATGTCACCTCAGGGTTCAATCCTGGCTCATCATCTCTGTACAGCTATCACATAAAAGACGCTGCGATGACATCTGTGACCCCCTTATCTCACAATATAGCGGGGTTTTATATCAGCCAGATTTACATCTAAATGCTGCCTCTCTGAATAGCTTCTCAAGGCCCTGATATGAGACAAGACTTTGCAGAGGGTTTGCATAAACTATCTGTATCTCTATCTGTGGTGCAAAAGGGATAAATAAAGCATTGTATTTTGCAGACGGCTCAGTCAGTGGTTTTGGGACCGCTGTCATTGGGGAAAGGGGAAGTTGAATAACTAGTCATGGCATTTAATAAGCAATTCATCTAATTGAAGTTTAGGAATAGATCAGAAAGGAATCAAGGTTGAGTCGTTCACTGATTTTGACTTTAAAGTCTTAAAGTGGAAGTTCCTGATGTTAAATATTAAATGGAAATAAAGCAATATTGAGTAGTGGGCGGGGCTTTCTTTTTGCGCATCATTTCCTAGATAAGAGGTGTGTGGTGCATAGATATATACACTAGATATCTCACGCGAACCCTAAGCATGCATCAATAGTGCCGCCACATTTGTACAGTGCTCCCAGGACAAATGTCATTCAACAGCATTAGTCAAGATTAAAGTCAATGTGAAAATGCTGGATTTTAACGATGTGTACGCATGTAGAAATGAGCAAACAAACAAAAAACAAAGCACAAAGGCAGAACATTTCATGGGTAAGATTTCGTTTTTTACATTTTTGGATGTTACGAACTTTTGTGCTCAACAAGTATTGTTGATAATACAGTCACTCACTTACTGCACTGATCGTAAGGAAAGTAGCACAAAATTATACCAGGCTTATGCTAGTTTTGTTGAATAAGCAAACAATTTAAATTAAATATGATAACAAGATGCTGCGGTGCCAGAAACTTGTATTAGCAACCCAGGCTCGTTCTGAAAACGTACCTCCACGGATGTTTCTGGAGACCGCGAAATACGTCCCGGCGGCACGTTTTTGTTTTCGCGAATCCGCCAGAGGTCGCCGTGTATGCTTTTTGAGATCTCAAATTTCCCTCGCGAGTGCCATTCATGCCTGCTGTTCTCGCGTAAACCCACCAGAGGCTGCTGTCGACTCACTTTTGGACAGACTTTCTGACTGACTGAGCGAACGATCGGCTGACCCACCCTCCCCCTTCCCTAAACCCAACCAATTTTAACAATTGACCCGCCCACCCACTTCCCTAAACCCAGCCAACACGTTTCAAAAGCAGTCCAAAAAAATAAAAGCCCCCGTCTGACTTTTTAAATTTTTTTACCACATTCTCACCCTGCTATTCACTTTTTATATTTTTATATTATATTTTATATTTTATATTTTGGATTCTGTTTTTGTCTTACCTGCTTTCTGGAACCGCTCTTCACCGGACTCAAACCCCGTCTTCGTGGTCAGGTCCTCTCTGCATCTCAAATCTGCCGACGGACGTGGCGCGCTAACGGGACAAACTGGTTGCAGCCGGAATGGCGTCCATATGGATGTTAGCGGTCAGCTGGTAAGCGCGAAAAGAAACGACGCCACACCGCCCCTGTAGCGTTTGTTTAAAGAAATGAAATGCAGCCATACGTACCTCCGCCTACGTTATTCACTGTCTCCAGAAACGTCCGCAGGGCTACGTTTTCACAATGAGCCTGTGTTATGTATTATTGTCGGCTAAGTGGACGAGTTGTTCATAACGGAGATCCATTCACAAACGAATCGCTCCCTCTGTTAGAATTAGAATTGAAATCGGGAGAGCGGGTGTGTTTCAGGACAAAGATTAGATCAAATCCGAATAAATGTTTAACAGTGTTAGCAATGAAAGAAAAGATGTATCAAATGCTTGCCGTAATTATAACTTTCAAATGGGATATGATCATTTAAATGATGTGCGCGCTTCCTGTTTCACTTTCACTGTTGAATGCACTCATGTCATGTCTGAGGATAAAAACATACATGCAAATCATACTTCCTGTGAGCCTCACAAACGATCGCTCTGCAACAAACTGAACGCCATTTACAACTTTATTACCTGTTATTCACAGTCTATACAGGTTCTGTTCACATATAATTCGTGGGCAATTGGGCGTCCTCTCAGTAGTAAACAAACAGCACGTCAGCTCACGGGTCATTTGCGGCCACGAATACGTCATAACATTAAGACAAAAATGACATAATTTTTTGGTGACTTATACCTTATAAATACAATATGTAACTCTTTCAACACTATTTGGAGATGTCTATGTTACTGAGCAACGTATGTAAAACAATGTGAAGACTTGTGTGACCATCTTTATGCTTCTCCTGAACTTAAAAATATAATTGGCTGAATCGTAGAGATGCTGGATTACAATCGTGTGGGTTTAAGATCGTGTCAAGATCAAGATCAAGATCGTGATATTTTTTTTGATCAATCGTGCTGCCTTACATCCTACCCAATACCTAAACGCAACCACTAATTATTAACTATTCAATTCAATTCACCTTTATTTGTATAGCGCTTATACAATGTAGATTGTGTCAACTATTAATTAGCAATTAATTCGTATTTAGAACTAAAAGTCTTACTTAATAGTTTGTTAATAGCATTAATTGTACAATTATAATAAACTCTGACTGTCATTTTTTTTTAATTGGGTGATTAAACATACATTTTTATATACACACTCATTTTTATATACTATTTTCAGGTAAAAAAGATTAAAATATGAAACAAACAATAGAAGCTTGAAAGATATGCAGATTTGTTTGTATTTTTAGATCATCTGTTTACTTTGCTTGATTTGTGATGTATAGTTTGAATGAGGGCTACAAATTTTAAAAAGGCTGAAAAAAGCTGATGAGTCTATAGTGATGAAACTTTCTAGATTTAATAGCTAGATTTCCATCCATGAATGGTTTTAAAGAAGTAATTTAGGAAAAGAACTAATTTTGAAACCTACTAAGCTATAATTTCTGTGCCATGTTATAGAAATGTCGCACATTTGGTTAATCCAGTCCTATGTGTACTAATTTGTTCATACAATTTTTGTAGCGTTATTTTGGTAGCCATTTGGCTTATTACCTGCCTATTATTAAAATATTATTAATTTACTATTAATTAGCAGCAAATTAGTACTTTATTGAGCTAAAAGTCTTACTTAATGGTTTGTTAATAGCATGAATTGTACAATTATAATAAGGTTAGGGTTAGGGTTATAAGGTCTGACTGTCATTTTTTAATCATGTGAATAAATATACATTTTACATTAAATATACATAGATTAAATTACAAAACAAACAATAAAAGTTTGAAAGGTATGCAAAGATGTACTTGACTTGTGACATACAGTTTGAATGAAAGCTACAAAAACCTAACGCAGAAAAGAGCTGATGAGTCTATAATGACGAAACATTCTTCAAAGTAGCTAGATTTTCATCCGTGAATGATTTTAAAGGACTAATTTAGAAAAGAAATGACTTATTTTGTGAGCCGTATTGATTTCTGATAAGAGAAAGCGATAAACCAGCAGGGGGAAAAAATCGTGATGCATAAACTTGTTTATAAAAGCAAAGCGCTCACTTTTACTGCATTTTTACAGTTCGCTTCTGTCAGACAGAACAAAACCACCCCTAATCATTTAGTAAAAGTTGCATTACTAACCTGGCATGGTACAAATTCAGGTCGCTTCATTGGAAAAAATAATCCTTCATCAGAGACGCAGCCTTAAAGAAGCGCTCATCTCTCTCTAATAAACATCAGGTTTTGTTCTTCCTTGTAGCTGCTGCTGAGAGGAAGCAGACCCAGCAGTAATGGATCGGACAAAACTGCATCTTAATGGGTAATTTAAAAGAACTGCTGATGAAGTCATTAATACTTAAAGACGGTCTGTCTGGAGTGCAATAGCAAGCAGCGCTGAATGACCGTAATGGGAGGAGAGGTCAGGCCCTGATTCAAATGCTTTCGGAGAACAGGAATTTAGGGAGAGGAAAAAAAGAAAGGAACAAAAAATTGGCCTAATGGGCTCTGTCATTGTGTTTCTCGGGGAGGGGATGTTATGGATGTTCTGAGTGCATCAAACCCCTGTTATGCCATGCCAAACCTAATCATAATTTAGTCCTGTCAGCTTTAACTGGCCATCTGGATGCTCGCTGTACTCGGCAACAACAGGGCTATAAACAAGGAAGAATATGGGTGATGCAGGGGATTGATGGGATTGTACTGTACAAATAATGAGCTCTTTTTTGGTGGGCTTGAATCTCTTTTATAGAGCTGTTCATAGTCATTACACCAAAAGTGTATTGGCCTTTTTTTAGGGATGTAGTTTCTTTTTTTATAGTTGATTTTTAATGGCAGTTTTCAGCACAAAAAATCCTAAATGCTGTGGTTGAAATTACTAGAATATGGTGTCTAAGATTTAAATCACACCCAGACTTCCGCATATGTTAATAGTGAAAGTACTATTGTGTTGTCAAAAAACAAAAACATCATTTTTTTTTCTGAAAGACAAAGTGACGAGTTACAGCATTGTTGTGTTACAAGAGAATTGTTTAGTGTTAGTGTATTAGTTAGTATTTCTTCTTCTTTTCCTTCTCCTCCTCCTCCAGAATGAATCGTGATTTTGAGGGTCTAAACATGCCTGAAAACTCACGACACTTTGCACATGCCCCAGAAGTGGCGAAAATTTAAGTTTGTTAAAGGTTTCGGAAGTGGGTGTAGCAAAATGACTCGACAGTGCCACTTTTGACAGAGTGGCCCCTGTGCAATGTTTCATGCATACATACGAAAATTGGCACACACGTCAAACATGCCAAAACCTACAAAAAAGTCTTGGAGCGAAATCTGAAATTTTTAACTTCCTCTTCCAAAAAAAGTGCAGTTTTTGCCATTTCCTGGTGTTGTATTTTAACAAACTCCTCCTAGGGATTTTATCCGATCAACACCAAAATTGGGCATTGTTATCAAAAGACATTGGCGAAATTTTGAAGATCTAGAATTTTCGTCAAAAGGCGTGTCCGTGGCGGCATCGCAAACAGGAAATTGTTTTAACTCAGGCATGCATTTGATAACAGTCCTGACCTGAACACGTTTACATGCCAATATCCAGTTATAGCACCACCTGCTGGCAACAGCAAATGACCTGTTTAACAGTGTAACAAACTCCTTCTACAAATTTTAACAGATCGCATACATGTTTTTTTTTCAGTATAATATATAAAGGCCTTTGTGATGTTAGATTGGGAAGATCTAGAGTTTTCGTTGAGGGGCGTGTCTGTGGCGAACTGACAAAGTGTAGTTCTTCGCCATGGAGGAGGAAGTACTTATAACTATCAGCCTGAATATACACAGGTTTAATGAGATTCCTCTGCTGAAGACATCTACATGCCAATATTGAGTCACAGTCATAGCGCCTCCTGCTGACAGAAGGAAGTTTGGCATAAATCTGTGATTTTTATTTTTTTTTTCAGGTTTTTTATATATCGTCACCGTAGATTTATAAGGTTCTATCTAACATTTTTTTGTCAAAATTGAGTTATTGATGTATTCTTATTAAATGACAGCT